>NC_073695.1:50741250-50897366 GCF_029784165.1 Wyeomyia smithii | reverse complement strand
CTGAAAAAATATTTTCTTTATTGAAAAAAAGTTAAAAGAAAAATTAAAAATTAGTTATCTAAAAAAGCTCATTTGTTCTATTGTGGTCCCCGTGGTTCTGTGGTTAGCGATGTCGGTCGGTTAGCTCTCCCACACGGTTGTGATATCGGGTTCGATTCCCGATCGAGTCGAGGATCTTTTCGAGCTGGAAATTTTCTCGACTCAGCACTGGGGCACGGTGTATCGTTGTACTTATCCTACACATGCAAAATGTGCCAAAAACAATATCGATAACGAATTCTCTCAACTAATCTAGTTGATCGAGACCGCTATAAGCCCCAAGGCTAAACGTGCAATATGGTTTTTTTTTATTTAGAATTTGACCGCATACAATTTTCGATTTCTCCATGAGGAAATAACGCAATAATTAGTAAAAATATATTTTTGCTGGGTTTATATTAAACTTCAAGGAAAAAGTACAACACTTCTATCATACTTCTTCAATTAACGCTTGACTACAGTGTTGTTAGGTTCTCGTAGCTGCCGATATTATACACTGGAGAATTCTCCTTTCAAGCTATTTCTCGTGCTTTCTCGCAGTCTTCCTAGCTCGCATTCGCTCCCGAGATCACAGGCACACACGCGCGCTTACTCTTTTACTCACGTGTAGTCCCCTCTCACGAGCACAACCAGCTGAGTACAATTGTTTCAAGATGCATTACGATAGTTGCGGAGGGACAAGAAATATATTTCAAATAGGGTAACAGACTACTTCGGTAGCGGTTTGCTTCGGCTGGTTTTGCATTAGACTGTTATAAAAAAAACTTACCAAAGCTTTTCGATACCCCACACGTTGCAGTATGCGATACTTTACAGATTCTTCGGCTGTCGGTGCATGAAGCAAAACCGGGTAGATGAAGAAAGCATTTTCGTTTTCGAGCACAGTTTTTCAAGCTTTTAGCAATTTTAGTCGAGTACTCCTACTCGCTAGCAGGAACTCGCGTACTCTTTTACAGTCGCTAAGTAGCAATAAAAACGAGTTTTTTCTTGTCGGTGCGTGCTTGCTGCTACGCAAGGGAATGCATGGAGGAGAAGATTAATACTTTTTTCGATAACATGAATATTATTCTGCTTGTACCAGGTATGTTTCATCGTCCATCAAAATACAGCTGTGAGACTTGCTCGTATAGTTTTCTTGCTCCAGTTTTGGCAACCAGGTACTGTTTCAGCGTCCTGTTGGGTTGTTTGCTGACATGATACTACCGTAATCCTTCACGCATACAGATTTCTGTACTATGTGCTGCATTAAACCTTTTCGCCAAATCACGGATGGAGACCCCAGGGTTATTCCGGACTGCCCTGATGACCTGCGCTCGCAGTTTCCGGTCCAATGTTCCACTTCTACATTTGATTTGTTTCGTGCGATACACCGTCAAAGTGCCCCGGCAACGTTTGAGCACGGTATTCACAGTCGATTTCGGTAGTTTGAGAGCCTTGGTGATCATGCCGACTGACCATGTTGGGTTTTCAACGTAGGTATGCACAATTTTTTCTCGTCTCTCGCGTTGGATAACTTTTCAACGTTTGTACCAATCCTGTCGAAATTCTCAACACTAAGTAAACAAACCTTCCAGATCAAAACGCTGTCATTAGTTTCTCGGTACGACAACTAGAGGCGCTGCATTTTTTCTTTCATAGACGTCTTGGAAAAGTCTCTTTCTCACCGAGAACGTTACGTTTTATATAATTATTTCTTGATTTTGGTGGTCTTATATATGAAATCTGTTTTTTATCGCCTTCGAAACTTCGTTTCGTTCATCAAATTGTGATTGTGACAAATCGAAATTTTTTATGAACTTCTTCGTTGAACCTTCTGAGCAGTTAGCAGCATATTTATTTGTTTTATTTTTTCTTATAAGGTTAGTTTATGCTGTATAAATTATTTGTTCTTGCGCCGTTTTCGATCCATCCAAAGTGGTAGCTACTGAATTGTTGTACACTGAAGATTGTGAAGTAATCATAAGTAGTCATATACGTGATTCTTTGTGCTCAGATCTATAACGGAGCACCAACTACGAAATGTGCGGTTGTCAAACTCAAGCTCATGAGTTATTTGTTCTTGTCATGTTTATAAAATCGAAATTGGTACTTAGAGCCTTTGGTTTCCAACTTTTATAATTAGCGAGTTTAATTTAACTGGGACGAAAACAAGCGAACGTGATCGTATTTTAGATGCAATCGTTACAATTTTTGAAAAGCTTTTCAATCCTCTAGTTGATTAATGATTAATTTGTTACCAATAATTTCAGTTTCTAAATTTATCCTAACTGAGCCGCTTTCCACATCAAGCGTATACAGTGTTACAGCTGACAATTGAAATACATCATCGCGGCCCCGTCGCCGACCCAACAAAAAAAAAAAAACGGGGAGAAAAAGCAGTAGCGAAATAAAATTGAATCCTACTAATCGATTGCAAACAGCCATCCTCTTCACCTTCTCGCGAGCGATAATGATGACAGATGGGATGAAGTGAGCTGCGCGAACCAGGTCAGCGGTAGCGATTCGCGCGACACGGTTCGTCAACCAGCAGCGCGCAAGAAGGAACAACGAGCGAAACCATTTTTCCACGTTGCGTTTTATCTGAAGATTTTCGTGATAAGTGGACTTCAGCACGCCGACGGACCGAAACAAACTGTGTACATATTGAAGCCAACTAATGGGCAATTTCGAACTCATCAATCATACAGCACGAAACATTTTTCAAGTCCGAGTTGATTTCTTCGATGCTTTTTATTTTCGCTTTCGAAATAAGAACTAAAAGTGAAAAATTGTTCTTCTAGAGCGTCGCAGATGATTTCAAAATGAAATTGATTTTCTCAGCAAACTTAGCTGTTTTCTTGCTTATAAAAGGCCGAAGGAAAGAACACATCGCACTTTTTATAACTGGTGGAGAAAAGTGACATGCTTTACAATTTGAACTATATGAAAGCATCGTGTAAGTAAGGGATACTTTAGATAAATTTGATTAATTTTTGAATAGGCACTCATACGAATTGGTCTTACGATTATTTTGAGATTTCTGTTCAATAAGTTTTTATTTTTTTTATTGTTGATTTTTCTATGAATATCATCACTGGCCGCAATGAAGTAGTTTAAGTAACGGAGTTATTGTTTGATCCCCTAATTATTCGTCAACGTTTCCTCGATCGACCCCGGAAAGATGCAAACACGTACATCGTGTTTGCCAATGCCACTGAATTCGGCTGGAGGCAACCCCCAACAATTATCTCAATTTTAATCGTTTACCGGGCGCATCTCGCGTTGTGTTGATTAATTCGTTTATAACCTTCTGCAATGCCATTGAACGCCGCCGGGGGCCGATGAGGCGCATAATTGCAGAAACGCCTTTCGCCGCGGAGCAGATCTTTTCTATCTCACCTCTGAATTGAAACTTGCTGGAGTGATCATTGACGTACCGAAGAAGTGAAAATGGAATAAGAAAAAAGTGTACGCGACTGTTCATTTACAGCCGATCTTCAATCAGCGGTTGGCACTTATGGGTGGGTACTTGAAACCTGAGCATTTTGGGAAATTAAATTGAAATGTTGTCAGTAGCCATTCCACTTAATTATAGCCTCATTTGAGGCATTGTGAAACGCAAGGTTTTCCTAATGATCGCTTTGAGTTTGGTGAACTTTATGATCCAAATGATGAAATGTTGTAATGATGCAATGTTAGGAAATTTTGATACTATAACAAAATAAAGAACCGAAAAGCTTCATTTATTAAAGTACCCGCTTGCGTTTATGTGCAAATCTCCCGTGCATTCTGTTGATTACGCTGACATAAAGCACCCACGATTGGCCCTCCCGGCCGGATTCACGGAAAGCACACCACGCACTGGTCGGTCGCAGCTCGGTAAGCATCTCGCAGCTCTGGGAAATGCTTATTTTATAATTTACTTTCATCGTTCACTTCAGCGGCAGCTTGCGATGCTTTGGCTATGGAATGACGAGTGTCGACTATAACCAGTCTGGATTTATGCTAAAATAAAAATGCCCTCATCCACCCCTTCAGCGTTTACGCTACACCCGGGGACAACTCTCCGATGATTGCATTTACTTTTTAGGAAAATTTTTGATGAGACTATTCAAAGTTCTCCTACCGACTGCCTACTTCCAAACCATGGTGACGATGTTTTTGCATATTTTCCCTCATCTGGGCCCGGGTTCCTCGGCCGTAAGCGGCAAACGATTAGATTTTATGCTTTGGTGCTTCCACAGGGGCAGCATTTTCCACAGGGGCAGCAGAGGCGCTGCATTTTTTCTTTCATAGACGTCTTGGAAAAGTCTCTTTCTCACCGAGAACGTTACGTTTTATATAATTATTTCTTGATTTTGGTGGTCTTATATATGAAATCTGTTTTTTATCGCCTTCGAAACTTCGTTTCGTTCATCAAATTGTGATTGTGACAAATCGAAATTTTTTATGAACTTCTTCGTTGAACCTTCTGAGCAGTTAGCAGCATATTTATTTGTTTTATTTTTTCTTATAAGGTTAGTTTATGCTGTATAAATTATTTGTTCTTGCGCCGTTTTCGATCCATCCAAAGTGGTAGCTACTGAATTGTTGTACACTGAAGATTGTGAAGTAATCATAAGTAGTCATATACGTGATTCTTTGTGCTCAGATCTATAACGGAGCACCAACTACGAAATGTGCGGTTGTCAAACTCAAGCTCATGAGTTATTTGTTCTTGTCATGTTTATAAAATCGAAATTGGTACTTAGAGCCTTTGGTTTCCAACTTTTATAATTAGCGAGTTTAATTTAACTGGGACGAAAACAAGCGAACGTGATCGTATTTTAGATGCAATCGTTACAATTTTTGAAAAGCTTTTCAATCCTCTAGTTGATTAATGATTAATTTGTTACCAATAATTTCAGTTTCTAAATTTATCCTAACTGAGCCGCTTTCCACATCAAGCGTATACAGTGTTACAGCTGACAATTGAAATACATCATCGCGGCCCCGTCGCCGACCCAACAAAAAAAAAAAACGGGGAGAAAAAGCAGTAGCGAAATAAAATTGAATCCTACTAATCGATTGCAAACAGCCATCCTCTTCACCTTCTCGCGAGCGATAATGATGACAGATGGGATGAAGTGAGCTGCGCGAACCAGGTCAGCGGTAGCGATTCGCGCGACACGGTTCGTCAACCAGCAGCGCGCAAGAAGGAACAACGAGCGAAACCATTTTTCCACGTTGCGTTTTATCTGAAGATTTTCGTGATAAGTGGACTTCAGCACGCCGACGGACCGAAACAAACTGTGTACATATTGAAGCCAACTAATGGGCAATTTCGAACTCATCAATCATACAGCACGAAACATTTTTCAAGTCCGAGTTGATTTCTTCGATGCTTTTTATTTTCGCTTTCGAAATAAGAACTAAAAGTGAAAAATTGTTCTTCTAGAGCGTCGCAGATGATTTCAAAATGAAATTGATTTTCTCAGCAAACTTAGCTGTTTTCTTGCTTATAAAAGGCCGAAGGAAAGAACACATCGCACTTTTTATAACTGGTGGAGAAAAGTGACATGCTTTACAATTTGAACTATATGAAAGCATCGTGTAAGTAAGGGATACTTTAGATAAATTTGATTAATTTTTGAATAGGCACTCATACGAATTGGTCTTACGATTATTTTGAGATTTCTGTTCAATAAGTTTTTATTTTTTTTATTGTTGATTTTTCTATGAATATCATCACTGGCCGCAATGAAGTAGTTTAAGTAACGGAGTTATTGTTTGATCCCCTAATTATTCGTCAACGTTTCCTCGATCGACCCCGGAAAGATGCAAACACGTACATCGTGTTTGCCAATGCCACTGAATTCGGCTGGAGGCAACCCCCAACAATTATCTCAATTTTAATCGTTTACCGGGCGCATCTCGCGTTGTGTTGATTAATTCGTTTATAACCTTCTGCAATGCCATTGAACGCCGCCGGGGGCCGATGAGGCGCATAATTGCAGAAACGCCTTTCGCCGCGGAGCAGATCTTTTCTATCTCACCTCTGAATTGAAACTTGCTGGAGTGATCATTGACGTACCGAAGAAGTGAAAATGGAATAAGAAAAAAGTGTACGCGACTGTTCATTTACAGCCGATCTTCAATCAGCGGTTGGCACTTATGGGTGGGTACTTGAAACCTGAGCATTTTGGGAAATTAAATTGAAATGTTGTCAGTAGCCATTCCACTTAATTATAGCCTCATTTGAGGCATTGTGAAACGCAAGGTTTTCCTAATGATCGCTTTGAGTTTGGTGAACTTTATGATCCAAATGATGAAATGTTGTAATGATGCAATGTTAGGAAATTTTGATACTATAACAAAATAAAGAACCGAAAAGCTTCATTTATTAAAGTACCCGCTTGCGTTTATGTGCAAATCTCCCGTGCATTCTGTTGATTACGCTGACATAAAGCACCCACGATTGGCCCTCCCGGCCGGATTCACGGAAAGCACACCACGCACTGGTCGGTCGCAGCTCGGTAAGCATCTCGCAGCTCTGGGAAATGCTTATTTTATAATTTACTTTCATCGTTCACTTCAGCGGCAGCTTGCGATGCTTTGGCTATGGAATGACGAGTGTCGACTATAACCAGTCTGGATTTATGCTAAAATAAAAATGCCCTCATCCACCCCTTCAGCGTTTACGCTACACCCGGGGACAACTCTCCGATGATTGCATTTACTTTTTAGGAAAATTTTTGATGAGACTATTCAAAGTTCTCCTACCGACTGCCTACTTCCAAACCATGGTGACGATGTTTTTGCATATTTTCCCTCATCTGGGCCCGGGTTCCTCGGCCGTAAGCGGCAAACGATTAGATTTTATGCTTTGGTGCTTCCACAGGGGCAGCGCGCGCGGCGAGCCCTGCACTGTATCTCGATCGCATGCCGAGATGGTTGCAAGCTGATAACGGTAGCCGAAATGGGCTTGTTTATTTATCCAACAAGCAGATCTTACATAAATGCTCACGTGTAGTAGACCCATAACAGAGACGAACGTGCACAACGCGCGGGCTGAATGATTTATTATGATACGATGCGCATGCTTACGAGCGTTGGCTTGATTTGCAGAAACTATGATTGCTGAATGAGATTAGATAATCTGGTTTACCGTTATTCTTCTCTTGTTTTTTTTTTTTTTGCAGTGGTAAACAAATTGTTTAATCGCTTGTTAAACTTTTCATGACTGGTAAAGAGTAGCGAACTATTTGAATCGTTGCTAATTGAAATCAAAATTGGTAGATGATCACTGCTATCGAAATCAAGGATGACCTTACACATGCAATCTAATTGCAATGGTGTTGAAAAGAATGAGCGTTAACATGAGCTGAAGGTTTGGCAGCATGTGTCAGCTTTAAATTTTAAAATTCCAGTAGTTAAATTTAATTTTTTTTTAGTATTTGGTGATATTTTAGGACCAACCTATTATTTACGATTACGATTACGATTTGGAAAAAAATGAACAAGAATGGATTTATTGTGGATTTCTTAAGGAGTATTCTATTCTCATGATTGCATTTAAAACGGTGTGTAAGGGAACGCTTCATTTTATTTTTATGTTTACCGTACTAGGCATATTTTGAGAGTTTATGTTAAATTCCCTTACTGTAATAACATTTACCATTTACTTGATTGCAAGTATCATCAAAATAATTCCGCCCACATTTGTCGCATCAGCTCTCATTGCAGCAGTACGAAGAAGTACGGCTCAATTGTGGGCTTGTAATCCTCGGGTTCTGAGGGTATTGTGCGGGGTCTAGTTGCTGGTTTTGGTTCGTTGTTGTTGTTCGCTGGTGTTCAAGTTGCCATATGGTGTGTGCCGCTGAGCCAAGATATGAAGAAAGGCCTCGGGTTTTCCTGGCGAGTTCGTGTGGGGTTCAATTGCTGGTTCCAAAATCGAGGTCTACGACGTGTTCTTGCCGTTTTGTTGAATGTGGGTGGAAAGGAATGGGACTAGACTTGGGCATGGATGGATTTCAGGAAAATGTATATAAGGGACATGTAGGGTAGGTCGCGACTCGCCAAGACATCACGAACAGGGACAGCTGGTACTCTACCCTCGGCCCGGAGGGAAGATATTAATTTAGACTTGGCGTCACGGTGTACAGCGCATGACCAAACAACGTGCTCTATGTCGTGATAACCTTCACCACAGGCACAGATACCACTTTCCCCGAGCCCAATACGACGGAGATGCGCATCATATCTATAGTGATTGGACATAAGCCGAGACATCACGCAAATGAAATCTCGACCTACATCCAACCCCTTGAACCACGGATTCGTCGACACCTTGGGGATTATGGAATGTAACCACCTTCCCAGTTCCCCTCTGGTCCAAGAATTTTGCCAACTGATGATCGTATTCTGACGTACAAATGCGAAAAATTCATTAAAAGCAATTGGTCTTTCATAAATTTCACCGTTTGTAGCGCCCACCTTAGCCAAAGAGTCCGCTTTCTCATTGCCCGGTATCGAGCAGTGAGGAGGGACCCACGTTAAGGTAATCTGAAACGATTTTTCGGATAAAGCACTCAGATGTTCCCGTATTTTCCCCAGGAAATACGGAGAGTGCTTAACATCTTTCATCGATCGAAGAGCCTCAATAGAACTGAGACTGTCCGTAAAGATGAAATAATGGTCCGTGGGCATTTTTTCGATAATCCCTAGGGTGTACTGAATTGCAGCTAATTCTGCGACGTAAACAGAAGCAGGATTATCGAGCTTATGGGAGACGGTTAAATTGTTATTGAAGATACCTAAGCCAGTGGACCCATCAAGAAGTGATCCGTCAGTGTAGAACATATTGTTGCAGTTGATGTTTCGATATAGATTGGAAAATTTTTTAGGGATCTGCTGCAAGCGTAAATGATCCGGGATTCCACGAGTTTCCTTTATCATGGATGTATCGAAAAACACAGTAGAATCAGAAGTATTTGATAAGTTGACACGATTTGGAATATTCAAAGAAGGGTTAATATTTTGGGACATGTGATTGAAATACAATGTCATAAAACGGGTTTGAGAATTGAGTTCGATTAACCTTTCAAAATTTTCAATCACAGGACGGTTCAAGACCTCACATTTGATAAGAATACGAGAAGACAGGCTCCAGAAGCGGTTTTTCAACGGTAGAACTCCGGCTAAGACCTCCAAACTCATCGTATGGGTCGATTGCATGCAACCTAAGGCGATACGCAAACAACGATATTGTATTCGCTCCAGTTTGATCAAATGTGTGTTTGCTGCGGAGCGGAAGCAGAAACACCCGTACTCAATTACAGACAATATCGTTGTTTGGTAAAGCCTTATAAGGTCTCCTTGGTGGGCTCCCCACCATGAACACGTTAGAGTATAATAATTAGAGTATAATAAATTTTGGAAATAAAACAAGATGAATTTTCGCATATAATTTTATCTGCTTTTCTGATCCTTCTTAACATTGTCATTAAATAACATTCCATCGAGGCAATTATTTTTATATTTAAAACTTGTTCGATTGATCGTTTGAAAAGTGTGTCAGCTAAAGTTAAAAAGCACTTGCATGTTCATCGATTTCCTTTACATTACCTATCGTATAAAAAGCTATGACGCCATGCTCACTGTTTTAAATTGGTGATATTTATCGGAACATTTATCTTAACCCAAAATCTGATATTCAAAAATTGTTTTTGGGAAAATTTGATAGAAAACACGTCAAATAATAAAAATTGTTCTTCGATAGAAGGCATTTTAATGATACAGAACACAGAATTAATATCAATTCGTGGAAAAACAAACTGCCCAAAAACTACAAACATTATCACAACGGCATCAACGATGAAACTGAGAAACGCTTCACTGATTTACTAGGAGAAAGTCCACCTATTGCAAGAACATAGTAATTTTCAAAAAAAAAAAAAAATGAAGGAAAATTACTTTCTGAACTATTTTTACCTTTTGTCTTTTGACTTGATTACATATTTTTGTGAAGCAGGCAGTATATGTAATTTTACGAGAATGCGACAAATAAACGTAACTGAGGCTACGAATTGTAACTTAAAAATTTGAAAAATATATATTATTTATTTCATTTAGACTACTGGAAAAATAAGTTCTTTCGAGTCCAATAACATTCACCCTGACCCTTCTAGCTGCACACTGTTTTCAAAGCTGTAAAAACGTGATCGGAATCATTTTGACCCCCAAAACAACTGATTGTCTTCAGTAAAGTTGTTCCATTGATTATTCTCCATATTATAGAAGTTGCAATTTTGTGATTTATCCACTTGAAGAATTCCACTTTGCTCATTTTGGAATAGAAAAATCCATTCCTGCAAAATTATAGCCTATCCTAAGAAAAACAACTTTGTTGAAGACTTCATACTTCTATCTACCTATTTAAATGAATTTTTTAAGAGTTTTCTATAGATCAGCCCTATAAATCAATTGTTTTTATTGTGATTTTCTACAATTTTTAATGTCCTACAATATTGTTTGCTATAACGAAACAAACAATTTCTTCGCAAAAAGTTTATTTTCATCTCACATATTTCTTGGCTACTGACGATTTCTACCTAAATAACGCACTAATTACTTTTTAATCAACAACATTAATTTTGGAGCCGTAGTGTCTTCACCAAAGTTGTTTTTTGAATTATTTTTCATCTTATAAAAGTTAGATTTTGTGATTAATCTACCTAAGCGTGAGAAACGAATTTCATTTGTCTCATTTTTGCATATAAAAATCCACTTTGGTTAGTAAAGTTTTAGTAAAGTTTATATGAAACAACTTTGTCGAAGACACCATACTTCTATCTGCCAATTTAAATGAACTAGTGGGAAGTTTCCTTCAGAATGCTTCTTAAAATCATTTTTTAATAAAACTTTTTATTATGATTCTATAATAATTTTTCAATGTTTTACAATGTAGTACATTATAATAAAACACATGACTTCACCGAAGAAAGTTAATCTTTATCTCTTTTATTTATTTGGCTATTGAAGATTTGTTATTAAAATAATGCACTAATTTACTTACAGATATCTACACAGAGACACAGCGAGAGACAATGTCTATACCTGAATTGAATGATGTTTTACTTATGCTTCAATATAGAAATGGTTTGAACTGTAGATATTTGCAGATTTTGAAGATATCTGTTAGTAAATTGATGCATTGTGTTAAAAAAATCGTCGATAATCAAAGAAATATGAAAGATGAAAATAAATTTTCTTTGATGAAATTTGTCATAGCAAACATAGCAATCGTCAGTTATAGCAAACAACAATGTAGAAAATTGAAAAATTCCAGAAAACCACTACTAAATGTTATATTGAAAAAAAAAAAAAAAGATTTTCAGTGGCAATCTGTAGAAACTCCACAAAAGTCCTTTTAAATAGGCAAATAGAAGTATAGTGTCTTTGAACATATTATTTCTTACAAAATGTGCTAAAACTTTGCCAAACAAAATGATTTTTTATATGCAAAAATGAAATTCGCTTCTCACTGTTTAGTGAACTAATCACAAAATTGCAACTTCTATAAAATGGAGAATAAGTAATGGATCAACATTGCTGAAAACACTACGGTTTTAAAGTTAACTTTTTTGGGTCTAATTAATTTCGATCACGTTTTCGGCTTTGGAAACAGTGTTAGTTGGTCTTGAGGTACAATCAAGGCCAGACTTGGGAGTTGGGGACCCGTGGCATATATTTTCGTGGGGCTATCGTTGCTCCCATGCTCCCTTTGAGCCGGCCCTAGCTACGATGCTGGCCTAACAAACCAATCGTCGTAGGTTCGAGTCCTGACGGGAGAGCCTGTTAGTGTCAGCATGATCGTAGCGGTAGCCCCGCAATTGTCCTAAACCAGGCTGCGAAGTATGTGTATAATAAACAGAACGTCGAGTTCTGAATTGGAATGTAGTACCAAGGCATTGCTTTGCTTTATCGTATCACCCTCTGCTATTGCGTCCCGTTCCTAACACACCTCGATCAACTACACATACTGCCTTGTGAGAGTAATGTTTGTGACTGAGAGAGAGTCGGGGAGCTGCGTAGCCGCAAGGTTACAGAGTCCGCTTTGTCAAGCGGATGGTCGTGGGTTCGAATCTTAGTAGAACCAGGCCATCCGATGTCAAAAAAGGACTTAAGCATGAGTTTATTCTCAGGCTCCCCATCAGTTACCCTTCCTTTACGCTGAAATCTACAAATACCCTTGCGTGACTTCCTCTTAACAAAAAATAAGTCCCTCTTATCAATAAAACTGTCCAGAAGGACGCACGACGAAACTTCTCCAGGGAATTATAATTGGTGATATTTGGCAAGTGGAACGAGTATCGGTATAGTAGAACAGTAAGCGTGTAAAGAAAGAGTAGCACATTACACACAAGCACTGATGAACAATAATAATAAGCATGCCACTTCTCTCAATAGAGGTATTGCAATTAACAGAAGTGCGGGATACAGCAAACACCCGGGCATATCTCACAATAGATCAACGATTCTGGTCGCAGTGAGGAAGTCCAACAGGAAAAAAAAAGACTGAGAGAGAGAGTCACACACAGAAATGACATATCTACGGACGGCGTGATCGAAACTTTCAGTCGGTCTTCTCCCACCGAACACATTTGACGGAATAGCTCCGTTTTACTGCATAACATACAAAGTTCTTTGTACTAACTTAAATCAAATATTGGGGCTATCTTCTGAGCTGAGACCTCCCAAAAAAATAAACGTCTTAAAAAAAATGTGAAAAAACATAAATAAATTATAGAATAAATATTTTATAAAATCCGCTTTTCCAAATTGTATCGGATGCAGCGCAATTTCTCCGTTTTGAACCTGACTTCCACACGTAGGATATTTTCTGTAATTGTACAACCTGATAAGTATCGAATGAGTTTCTGTTTTGTTGTTAGCTAAATGCAATTTAGGTCAGACTTTCTATGTTTTATGTAACGAAATAGATTTCAAAATAGGCCTTGATGCAGATCCAAACCAACCGGATCGAAACGTTGGCGATGACCCGTTTCAGCACTCCGGCCAAATTTTCTTTTCGCTTCTGTCGACCAGTGTCATCAAGGTGATGTGGCTGAAGTTGATTGATGCCTTTCAAACTGATAGAAAATGTTACCAAAAGGTAAAGGTATAAATGTATTTTTTATGTTTTTGTTTAATTTTTAACTTCGAGATCTTTTTCTTACGAATTGAATTTGGTTTCTACTTCAAAACATAACAAAATTTTATTTCCATTCTTTCGCGTAAATAACACTGGTAATCACAGGTTTGGCCTTAGAGCTCAAACTGGAGAAAAATAGAGATTGTAGCTTTTTAATCACTCCTGTGAATTTTGGTCCCCTAGAAAAAATGATTTTTTAGAGACTTGAGTTTTGAGTTTTCTCGTAAAAATAACGTTGAAGCAACAAACCTTGCGAGTTATTACTATACGTCACACTGACGTAGGCTGATCAGATTTACTCGGAAGAAAAATCGGGACAAATGGGTTCAAACACGAGACACTTGGAAAGATAGATTTTTGAAAATTTCGATTAACCAAAGCATTGATTGTTTTGCTGAACCTGCCTCATTCGGTGCAAAGAAATATTTAGGTGGAAATATTGGAACCCAAAACGGTGTGCAACAGTCACGACTCTGTGTTCATTGAAGCTTCGTTCGAAAAATTTTCAAAGAGTATCATAAAAAACGGTACAAAATGGCAAAAGACGGGACGATTAAAAATGGTCGAAAACTGTCTCGTTCAAAACCGTTACGTCTGGTCAGCCTACTCTGACGCACTTCTGCATACACTAGAGGCTCCAAAATTCACACGAATGGTGAAAAAGCTATAATCTTTCTAGGGCTTTGGGCCGAGTGTTATTGAACTTTGTTCTAGAAACGCATTTTTCATGTTTTAATCTTTTATAATCAGAATTCACAAACATTTATTTTGTGCTATTGTTTTCTTTTAATCACAATCAATTTGTAAAAAGGGTTTATCAAAAATGGTTACAAATAACTCCAGAGCCAAAACGATTTGTTTGATCGTTGTGAAGTCTTCGACTTAGTTATAGATAAAAATGTTATCTTCCTTAGAAAGATATACACCGTGAAAACGTTTTTTTTTTTTCAATAAAAAAATAAAAGGCTCAATTTAAAAAAATAAATTTTATAAAAACTTCGTAGAATTACCTGAATATTGATGGCTATGTGATAATGGAGAAATCATAAAAAAGTCTTAAAAGAGCCAATTCTATCTTCCAGGAAAAAATACAGTTACCGCCAAAATAAAGTGCCCTCTTTTCAGATAATTACATTTCACGGTAAATTCATGTAATTAACCGTTGAAACACCCCTCGTTTCTCTATGTTTTGGTATATCCAAGTGTTTGTTGATCTCGTTATTGGTTTCATTTGTCGATCAGAAAGATTAAGTGCGAATTATCTAAATAGCGATGGATAATACGAGTACAAACAAAAGTATTTTCCTGCAGATCCGAAAACTTGTCATTCGTGACATAGAGAAAGGTGAATCACATGGTAAGATTGCTAAAAGGTATGGATGCAGCAAAGCAGCGGTAACAAAACTTTGGGCAAAGTTCAAAACCTATGGTTCAGTAGCTGATCGTCCAGGAAGGGGAAGGAAGCGTAGAACCGATTCACGGACTGATACGAGAATCATTCGAGAAATTCGGAAAAATCCGAAAGTTACCCTCAGGGAGATTAAGAAATCGATTCAACAATCGATATCGGACAGCACTCCACGCAGAAGGATCGCCGAACACGATTTGAAGCGCAGGTTTTGTAAGAACTTGCCATTTATTAGCACAGTTAACAAAGCGAAACGGCTCAAACTTAAGAACATGTTGATAAATCAATAGAATTTTGGAAGACTGTTTTGGGACTGATGAATTCAAATTTGAGTTGTTCAACGTGAAAAAACGAGAGCGCTTATGGTGTCGAACTAGAGAAGCTCTTAATGGCATATCCAAGACACAGTGAAGCATGGCGGAGGGAACGTGATGGTTTAGGGGTGTTTTCCTTGGGCTGGTGTTGGTGCTTTGGTAAAAATGGATGGTATTTTGATAGCAGACTCATACATTGATATGTTACGTGAAAATTGGGAGGTTTCGTTGGTTAAAACTGGGTTGGAAAACAAATTATTAAACCCCTGGAATGGCCCCCACAGAATCCAGATCTGAACCCAATAGAGAATTTGTCGGTCATCTTGGATTCACGAGTTGATAAGACAGGGGTTACCAACAAGCATAGCTATTTTCAAGCCCTTGAGAACGCCTGGAAAGATATTGACCTACAACACCTCAAAAATCTGGTGGAGAGTGTTCCGAAACGTTTGCAACAACTGTTGAATGCCAAGGGAGGACACATCAATTACTGAACACTCAACAGGTTGAATCTACACCCTATGTTTAAATAAAAAAAAGTGGGCACTTTATTTTGACAAACGTTGTTTTTACTTGGACTACATTGGACTACTTGGAGATACTGAAAAAACATAATTCGTCATGAAAAAAACATAATTCGTCATGAAAAAACTGATTTTAAAATTTTTTACAGTGCATATTTTTAAAGAAAGGCGAAAATTATTAATCATAGCTTTGTTTCCGGCTTGTTATTCTCCTCAATACGCGAACACAGCAGAGTTAAAATTTATTCATTTAAATTGATTTAAAATTAATTCGTCTGGATTTATTGTTCATAGTTTCGAGATGCAGAGCAAACGTAACCTACTTTTCTACCAGATGCTCTCTTCATTTGATATATGCTCAAGAGACTCACTATAAAAGCACTGCAGTATACTATGTTATGTTTAATAACTACTTCTTGTAATTTTCTTTCGTGTGGAAAAACTCACCTTAGTTTATCATATTTTTTTACGAACTCCTCAGGTACACACGATTCGCAGCTCTCTTCAAACACGTGCGTTGATTTACCAGTGTGAGAGCAGTTGTTTCCACAGTGCGAGATATTCTTCTACATGCTAGTGATTCTCTGAGAAGAAACGACAAGCCTGCTATACTTAAGACACTATACCGATCAAACAAACCATTTTAGCTTTTAAAATGTTTCAACCAATAATAGGCACTCAGCTCAGTCAAATAGATTCATATGCCAGCACAAACTTTTTTGTACTTACGAGAAATCTATCTGTAGGAGTACTATTGATGATGAAAATGTTTTAGAGTCAATGCGGTTTTTTTAATTGATGCAGTGTCTCCGGCTAGGTTGTAGATAATAATTTTGTTCTGCCATGAAAAATGTACATATTAAAAAAAGTTGCAAAAGAAATACATTTTTTTGGTAAATTTTAACTTTTTTTTATTTCTCCAAGTTCAAACAGCTTTCGATGTTTACTACATACCTATATTCTGTAGTTTACGTAAGAAACTATTCAGATTTTTAAAGTGTAGGTTTTCTATTTGTGTGTTTTTTTTCTTGAATTTTTTTCCCACCTGTACCTTGTTGATTACTCTTTTTACTATCACTAAATTTTGACAGATTGGAGTTTACATTGTTATCTTGAATGTGTAAAAAACTAGATTTTTAGTAAAGGTTAAGATTTTTGAGAAATTTAATATTTTGTATAAAAATTTGGCACAGAAAAAAAGCTATTTTACTGTGTATATATTTTTTCTAGAACCGTGTTTTGATTGCCTACAGCTTTGTCGAAGAAACTATCTCAATCAAACGAACCGTTTTATTTAAATAGAATAGTTATAGGTTTTTTTGATACAGCAATCGTGAGTCAACATAAACAAATGATATCATAAAATGACATCTTTATTAAAAAGGAACAACTGCGAAAAATTTCAGCGAAATTTGAAATGATCGATCAGCATCGATTTGCGAAGTAGCGTGGATTGTCTCCATTGTCCTTATTGTGAAATTGTGTTCAATAACTTTAGGTGATTTTCGTTATATGATGATGATAAATCGCACTTAACTCAAGTTAGTTTCTATTGCCTCTTCGAATTGAAATTCCCAAAACTATTGTACTAGTTAATCAGGGATTTGAGTTTTTTGTTTATTCGTTGATAAAATTCAATCACCTTTGCCTTTGAAAGTTTTTCAAGAACCTTTCAAAGTTATCTGAAAGGTCTTGAATTCAGTTTTAATTGCTCGACTCCGCTAATCAAAATTCCATTTAAAAAAAACCTCTGAGTTGTTTTGTGAAACTTTATAACAAACGTTCAAAGAAGAATCGTGAGACTTTATTTTAGTAGATAACCTAATAACACCCTGTGGCAGCAAACCACCTTAAAAAGAAATAATATGGGTATTCATGTCGAGCTCGTATACAAATACCCAGCCGAAAAAATACTCACCTCAATTGACGAGTAATGGAAGATACACAGTTTACGGCTGAGTATTTGTATACGAGCTCGATGTGAAGATCCCTAATATAAGCTCTTAATAGCATCAAACAGGAGCAGCAAGTGTCGTTGTCGGGCCCCGTTTTCGTGTCCTATAATTGTCAGTTAAACTCTCGCTCTTTTCAAATTTCTGTTCATTATTCCTAACAAATCTGAAAACATTGTTTGTAAACATAATACATGTGAAGAGTGTATCTTGGTTAGATAAGCAACAGAAAATCCTATTTATGTTAATTATTTCTATTTCGGTAAACCTGTTTGTATAAAAAAACTGCCTAACGCCTGTCTGTTTTAATTCATTTCTGACAATCCGGCTTCATCCGGAAGCACTTGTGCTCAGCTGCAACAAAACGAAGCAACATGCAACATTTTTACACTCGTTAAACAAAGGGCCTTTCTCGTGCTGAGATTTACGACTAGCAAGACAGCAATAAAACAGAAAATCTCCTGCGTTAAAAAACAATTTCCAAAATGGGCAAAGCTCGTGCCTTTTCCACGCACAAAAAAAATCGCCAAATAAATACAACCCACACTCATTAGCGTCACTGAGCTGAACCTGATCTGCTGTTGTAATGAAATCACCTTTGACGGAAAACACCGCAACCGGGCCCATTCCAAGTTTACAACGGTCATTTCCACAGACCGAAGTATCGTGAACATAAACATTATTGCCCAGCACGCCAGACAACAGGCCAGCCTAGCCAAGCTGTTGGATGCGAAGACGAAGCGACGTTTGCCTGCAAGCGATACGAGGAACTTTGTTTGTTGTTCGCGCAGTATAACAATAATCACGGACAGTAAAGATTTATGCAATCGGCAGTGTTCACTTGGGTTCAGGGGTCAGCGTTTAGTGCACTTTTCTTTGGACAAATCTGACAATCAGTAAAAATCACAGACGGATCGGGGGGCACTGTAAACAAGTGTAAATGATTCAATGGAGGAGGAAAAGCGTGACACACCTGAATTGTTTCTTTCAGATTCTGAAATTGAAATTTCACAGTTGTGACGAAACGAAACAAAGTTGCTCAATTTATGTAGGATAAGCAGGCTTAAATAGATGAATTCTTGTCAGTGTTGTAATCCAACAGCGGAAATCAATTTGACTTCTTACTTTTAAGAGAGATATATAGTATGGAAAAAGGTTTTATGTTTTGTAGTCTAAAATAATAGAAATGAATTTGCACTTCCTAATGCAACTAATAATATTTAAACCGGTTATCGGTTGCTCTATGTGTTCTTTAAAAAAACACTTTCATTGAAAATTTCTAGCTGGTTTTTTGATGTGACGTAAATTGTATTCAGCTAAAAGAGGTAACTTCTTTAACATTCTCTATAGCCGTGGGAAAATGTACAACCTTAAAGAAGAGTACAACTCGAGCGAAATGGTATCACTCAGCACAGTGACTACCTATGAATTTAAAACCATTTTCCCAGTGCTACAATTCATTGTGATTTTGATTGCCCATAAGTTTCATGTTATACACCGCACAAGAAAATGCTGCTGTAAAGGTAAAAACAGAAGTTCAAGCTGCTGTTATCGACTTCAAAAGCGGTCGTAATGTTGAGAAAAAACGCTTTTCCCGTTTGAGGCCTACCATGCATGGCTGGTGGAAATCCGGACCGACTGACAGCCAGCAGCTCCCATGTTATCAGCATTATCGTCAGATCGTATCGTTGTCGTTACCATCATCGATATTCCGACAGCAGCCGTCGCATTGTGCCGTAATGATCACATCATGCTTTCAGGTCATGTGCGGGCAGGGTAGGCGACCCAAGAGCTGGTCACATCGCTTTCATCGCCATCCGAACGGCAGGTAGACGCGTACTGCACCCTATCCTATGTGGTAGCCGCTCGACACCGGTTTTACAACACAATTCTCCTTCAATGGATACAACCGAGAGGCGAGCGAGCGGTCGTAGTTGTTATGGGGGCCAATAAGACAAGCTTCGATTATAAAGTCCGCTTGAACTTGTCTTCCCCAGCGGGCATGCAGACATGCGTGTCTGAATCTTACATTTTGTAACCGTTTTGGGGGATAGATAGTAGCATGCATTGATTGCTTGTATTCACAATTACGAAGGAAATAAAACGACCCTGTACGGGAGATTTGTTTACGTAAACTTCATCTGTACAATCAAGTATTGAGTGTGGCAAATTTACGTAGGATGATTTGTATTGCGCCCCGAAGAACTACAAATTTATTTTCCTGGAAATATTGGTAAGGAAAATTTTTCTCCTACGTGCAAGCGTAACCACACGCGCCGGAACTTTTTCATTTCCTGCTGGTTACAAAACTCAATCGACCCTTCATATTTCAATCTTCGCGTACACCAAACACATGCGATCATCAGTTTCTCGTCAAGCAATCTCACTTTGCTCGTACGTCATGGACGTACCGTCTCGGGGACCTTGTCAGGGTAGAAAGAAAGATATATCCTCGGATACAATCTGTGTTAGCCAAGCGAGTTCGCCGCGTCGTCGTCGTGAACCGGAAGACTCACGGAAATACCATTGGAGCCGCTCGCACCGAGACCGCTACGGTATGATTGCTTGTATTTAGGTACACCACCCGCCCAACGGGGTAGCACCGGAAAAAAATTACTATGTTTTCTTCAATCCGTGCACGTCACCAAAGCAAAACACGTTAGTCATTCGTGCGAAAGCAACCACGGGCCAACAGGTGTGCGCATCAAGCCTTAGTTTGCACGTGCAATTACTTTCGAGAAGCACTTTGCAATAGGGTGACCAAATGATTCTAGCCGTAGCCTTGTTTCGAATTTGCAGAACCAGTTTGCGAGCAATAAATGTCGAAACTATTCTAAACTAAACTTATTTATTAAAAAACTCCCACGGGCCTTCGGTCATCCTAGCCTGCGGAGACTCGAGCTGTAGATGAAGAAGCTCAGTGAGAACTATTTATATTATTTTTTAATGACTTGAGCTCAGAGAAAACAGCCAAAAGCAGTCGCTGCAGCTGAAGTTGTTGTTGTTACCTATTTGTTGGCCATCGTCATCGAGTTTTTATTATTATCATCACTAAGAGACGCCATCATCTGCCGAGCTTGCTTGTTGCGGAATGAACGAAAAGTTGCAAGTTGCAAGAGAAATGCATTTTTGCCTCATCATGAGCGTTGTTTGTTAACTATTTAAAAACCCGATAGGAGTTTGTTGAAGAACACTTCTCTACGAGATTGCTGTGTTTCAAGAAATAGTCCCAATTTTATCAGAAAATAATCATAACTTCAGTTGTGATATAGCCTTCAAATTAAATCTACTTTTGAATTCCAATCCGGGGCCCCCATATTGTATTGTTGAAATAAGCACAAATTTTTTTTTCCTAAATTGAAAAAATGTTAGCACTCACATATTTTTCGTAGGTCGATGGTAACAATCTTACTAACAAATAAACAGTGTTAAGCACTGCTTACCAATAATCGCTGATCCACCAACAGGAAACTGTAGTATTATTAATCGATAAAGACTAATCGCAAAAAATTCACTATTTACTAACTGAGAATTAACTTTTCTGATATGATTATATACTGTTTGAGACTCATGTGCAGAAAGTTCTAAATGTTTGTTTTCCTTCCTTGAAACTTAATTTTATTAACTAGATACAACGCTGAGCTACGCAAAGCCAAAAGAAGATCCAGAGCCCAATTCGATGAGGACATGCAAACTCTGTCTGAGGCAAAGAGAGATGGTAGTCTGACTGTCATTACCAAAAAACGCTGGTGGTTCTTATGACCATCCACTTTCCTGACTCGATAGAGACCTTCGAATCGAACGCTGAAGAGCTCTAGAACCGTGGAACGTGAATCGCCCTGCAAAATCGGACGCGGTCATCAAGTACGAACTAATCAGTCTTTTTCGAGCTAGCTTCACCAAAGGTAGTGTTTATATGTACCAAAACCTGGCAAAAAAGACAAAACATTGCGGATAGTCTCATAAATCTGACGTCAACTCTTCTCAAGTCGCAGGAGAAAATTACGAATAACTACATTCGCAGTGAGTTTCTGAAGGAATTCCCCTTGCATAAACATCAGGGTAAATCTATTAAAACCGTTCTGCATTGATTAGTACAAAGATCGCGAAGTCACTAAAATACTAAGAGACAGCGGTGTGCGACCTTCTCGATATATTTCGATAACACGTATTTTCATTCCGTATTTTCACAAAACCACTTCTAAATGGTGCTTGAAAGAAGGGATGAACAATAATCCCACTAAAACAGTCATTAAATTCAATCACTCTTTCGCTACTGAATGGGGTAAGGCTGAGTTCCAGTAATAAAGCCAAACATTTTGGAATCAGACTGGATAAAAAGCTGAACAAAATTATTCAACTAGACTACACTATCAAGAAGGTGATTTCAGCGATCTAGGCTTGCAGTACACTGTTCGGCAAGACATGGGGGCTTAAACCACAATTAGCGCTCTGGCCTTATATCACCATTCTCCGGCTCCTTATAACCTACGCAACCCTCGTTCACACATTCTCATTTTAAATTTATATCAAACTTCAATCAAAAAGTAAAGTTTTTCTCTAACTTTTGGCAAAATAATTAGCATATATTTCCAATTCCAAACTAGTAAAAAAATTCACTAGAAATCAGTTGGAAAAGCAGCGGCTAGCTAATCACAAGTTCACTTCCTGTCGATGTTTATTTTAGATCCATGTTGTAAGTGAGCCCGCCTTTTTTCAAGTTATGTCATTCCCCAAATTTCGCAAAACACAAAGAGATTTTATCTTGTATGTAATACAAATGTACGGAACATGAATCTAATTTTGTGTTGCCAAACAATAGATTTGAACCAATCCACGCAACAAAATAACACGTTGCATCTTGTTGTAGCTTGGCAGGAGGACAATCCAATTCTTATAGTGTCGACTGCAATCAGATGGGAGGAGGTGTCGTACTCTCAGCCACGACATGAGAATAAGACGCTACAACTTTTTTAATGAAGTGTCATACGTTTTCTAAAACGAATTCAGTGTTTTTAACGTCGAACTTTTGTTTCAAATCGGATTGATATTGTATATACCGCTGCACATCGGACCAATAAGGCAAAAAGTGGAACTAATTCCATAGCGCCTTTCACCTTCATCCTAGATTAATAAAGTCTTCGGAAAAATTGTTTGTATGAATGACCCGCATAATCGCAAATTGTCAAAAAGTATGAAAAGTTTACTATACTAAAAATATACTATACTATACTAAAAATAAAAAAATTAACTTTTTTTGTGTTAAGACAGCGGTTCTCAACCTCTTTTTATCCGCGTACCCCTTGGCGATATTTACCAAATCAATTGTAGGCTTGGAATGTTCACGCAGAGTGGGAGAGAGTAGTGGTAGATCATGTTGTGGTAGTCTAGTTCAGGTTTCAAAGTGAACTGTGATTTGTTTGATTGCTACAGACATGTTTTAAGAACAAGTTTGAACAACAAATAAAGTATTTTAAAACAAATGCTTTGTCCGCCATTACTGATTTTTCTTTCGCGTACCTCCTGAAGGCTCTCGCGTACCTCTAGGGGTACGCGTACCCCAGGTTGAGGACCGCTGTGTTAAGAGATAGAAGAATAGTTTATTCAGCAAAGTTGAAGAAAATTCAAAAATATGAAACTTCGTTGAACAAATGAAAATCCTTTCTTTGTTGGTACAAAGTTATAAAGTATATAACATGGAACTTACTTAAAAGTAAGTTTTTTGTACTTAACTTTTGTAAGTTGCATTTTACACGAAAGTATTGTTCAGAGGAATTGTTAGGACAGACAAAATACACATTTTTGCAACAGGCTATATATCTGCAGGACTTTTACTTATAAAGTTATATCATATTTTAGCTTATTTTTTCGATAATTTCAAAAACGTATAGGTTAAAGAGGGGTAAGTGGAATCATGATGTAAATAGTTTTTCTTAAAGGTAAGCTGTAGCATTTAAAACTCCTTAGGGTTCCATTTGTCCCAATCCACCCATATTAGAGTACGGCGAGCATATGTTACTGTAGGTTTTCATGTATCAATAATACTAACTTTTTTGTTTTAAGAGATAGAGGAATGGTTTATTCGGCAAAGTTTTAGAACGTTCAAAAATATGAATCTTTACTAACCAAACAAAATTCCTATCTGCATTGGTTACAGAGTTACAGAGTATTTTTTATTAAAGTTACTTAAAAGTTAATTTTTTGCATTTAACGATTGTTAGCTACATTTTACAAGAAAACGCTGTTCTTAAGCAGCATTTGGGCATACAAAACACACGTTTTTGTTGAACGACACACATCTCCAGGACTTTACCTTACAAAGTTTCAGCATGTTTTAGCTTATTTTTTCGTTAACTTTAAGAACGTATAGAATAAAGATTAGGTGGATTGGGATAATAGTTTAAACTTGAGCTTGTCAAGGGTGATTCACTTCAAATCAGGAATAATTTGGTTTTTAATTTTCCTCATTATATCATCCTGTTTCGTTTAATATCCGGCAAAATACTATACAGAACATGATAATTAAATGAGAAAAATTAAAAACCAAATTACTATTGAATTAAAGTGAATTACCCCTGACTAGCTCGAGTTCAAATCTTTATTCTGTAAACTGGAAATTCGGTACATTCCACAAAAAAACTTTTTCCCAGCCCTACTATTCGGTGCAAATTTTTACTAACAGCCCTGTCATTTGATTCACTGTGCAATTTTACTGATTCTGATCAATCATGGAGTAGCAACCATTGATAAGTGGCCCTGCCTTATTTCCATGTTTTGTCATTTTCTTAGTTTCGCAAGACGCAATTCCGTACTAAATATGAATTTACGTAACAGGAAACACTTTTCTTGTTGGAAAACAGTGAAATTGGACCGATGTATAGTGTTTTAATTTGGCCGTTTCCATGCGATTAATTGAATAGTGAATCAAATGTTGATTATAGCTACATAAGATGTTTGGAGTAGTTTCAAGACATTCGAAAACGCATTTTCTGATGTAGAAAAATAAGTGATCAGCATGCTTGTCATTCTCCTCAGTATGTGAAAGGAGAGGAGATAAAATTCACCGCACACTTACCTTCCAGTATGTGCCTGCGTGAAGCAAATGCTTTCACCACACTGCTTCTTTCTCCACTCCAAAGTGTCTCAACCAGCTTACAGAGAGACAAACACACTTCCAGCTCACCCCACATCTGATAGAAACAAGAGGGGTGAATCACTCTACAGAGAAAACTCAGGAGTACACAACAGTGTCCACTGGCGAGTAGTCCGGAAGGTGAAAAAAACCTACCGGGCAAAAATGTAGTCCTCGTGTAGCTACGAACGAATTCCACCAGAGTAAATTCGACCGGCACGAGCAAAGCAGTCTATTTTTTTTCTCCCAATCTCTTTTCCTCATCTGCAATGCTCAAGAAACCAACTGTGAAACGCACCGCAGGTAGCTCTGCAGTGTAATTATTGTGCGTGATGTCCACACGTGTGAGGAAGTACACCATAGTTCATTGTCTCGCAAGAGAGAGATTTCAGATTTCACCGCAGTGCGTTCAGGTAGCTCAACAGATAAAAATCGTTTGTCGCTCTCTTCTAGCATGAGAGTATTGATTTGCTCTTTAGTGTGACGGCAGTTGTTTCCGCAGTGCAAGATGTTCTCCTGCACTCTAGAGGTTTTCTGAGGAGATAAGACAAGCATGGTGATCAGTCCACCAAAAATGAGAGAAACGGTCCGACGAAATGAGCAACCAATGCAGGAGACCCTCGCTGCGCTAGCGCGATTTCGAGATATCTTCCTGGTGTTATATTTTTGATATCTGAAGATTACTAAGCTTTGAAAACAATCGAAAAGCCTGTCTACAGACTCTTTCAGACAAAAGTTTGAACCATCAATTGAAAGTCTAAAGATAGTTATTTCTCTTAACGAAAATGGTCAAATTGCGAGATGGTTCATGTTAAGGAGAAAGGATATGGGGGCCAGAAATAACCGAGTTCGAAATTTCAAAAGCACATCACTCGGAAAAAAGTAATGCATCACCTGTGAAAATACATTCTCACGCCAGCAAACATGAGCATGTGTTTTCCCAGGTGATGCAATAGGAAGCATACCTAAACGACATAGCATTCATGGGGGGGGGGGTTGTATGATCACTTTGTGATAAGCTGAGACAAGGGGGAGGGGAGGAGTTGGATTGAAATCGACGTAGCATTTTTTGAAAGACCATTTTTTGCAAAGCTTTGCACAATCAGGAAGAAATGCAATGTAATATAAGTATGCTCCCTTAACTTTTTTCAGAGGTTTGTGGCTTTGAAACTTCGAAGTTGGTCTTTTCCGGGTTCAGAATAATCTGAGAGGGATAAAAATTCAGAAAAAACTTTTTGAATAAAAAGATGAGTTTTTGAATATCTTGAAACTTCTTTCAAAATATGATATGGCTATAACAAACAATTGAATCACTATTAAATTAATCGCATGAAAACGGCAAAACAAAACACTGTGGAACTTTTAGCCATGCAACAGTTTATTACGCTTATGCTCAAACTGCGATCATTGATCCTGATAGGTTGGTTCTGCATTTTTCCAGTTCAGCAGACTAGTAAAATGCAGTTACTTATATTGTAATAACATATTTGTAATTTTTTCTTCATTCCACCAGACATTTAGCGCTTTCGCGATCAACGTTTCGAAGGCCAAACTTTTGTCAACGAATTCTAAAATGCAATTAACACTATGGTTCCTTTTACAGGAAAAAAACGTCTTTTCGACAGAAACTCGATTTACAATTCCGTAACGATACGGTATTCTAAATATCACGTGTTTTCAACTATCTGTTATTAGTTTATAAAACATTGAAGTTTGACATTATTTTACAATGACATGTCATGGACTGTCCTAGACATATATTAAAGTAAACTTATATTTAAAATGTTTAACTCTAAACAATATTAAAACTGAACTCGATTCTACTTTGAAATCTTCTTTATTTCGATGCCTTAAATATTGAGTGGCAAACTGGTTATGAATTTTTAACTAGGCCATTGCTGTTATCAAAAAGATTTTCGTAGTGGGCGATAGAAATTTACAGAAAGTTTACAGAATGATTTTGGATGATAGTCGACAAAAAGTACGCCAACTGGTATATAAGTGTAGCGAAAAGCAGTTTTCCTTTCATATTTCTCTAATATTTGACTGTGGTTCTCAGCTACAGAATCACAATTTTGTATTGATTTTGAACCATGTACTTTGTCTGAGGTCATGGCATCGGTTTTTTTGTGAATGCGCGTGGCCAACCGTGGCTTATTTGCAAAAGATTTACCATTCGTTTTTTTAGATTTCAAATACAATTTTCAACTTCCATGTTCCATATTGCCTACCATATGTATATACCTGTTAGTTATATCGATTGAGAGTTTTATAAACATTCAGCTACGAAGCGTCTCGAGTCTCCGCAGTCTTCTACGTATTTATAATAGCGATCATTGTGGGCTAATTTTCCAAACGCTATTTGTGCGATAGCCCCAGATTACGTCCAATCATCTTTAATTTAATTATACAGCAAAAACGTAAACCATGGCTAGATTGTACCTATACGTTTGTCACTCACTTCAGTTCCAAGGACCAGCACGACCCGGTCCGGTGTTATCCGTTCTCGTTCGCCTAAATGGACGTGCGCAAACAATGATGCTCTAAAAATAAAAGCCGTTCTCTTGACCAGCGTCGTCGGTTCCGGTGCAGAACCGGTGCTCATTGGACCGAAACCAACGAACCGGCCACCGTCCGTAATGAGCCTAAACGGAGGACGAGTGACGCGAATCGAAGCGCTCGCATATATTGCACCCAATTTGGATCATCGATGAGATGACAGCCTTTACGAGCGGAGATATGTGAGCGCGCCAGAATCGATTGGATTGTATTTAGTTGTCATTTCATGAGTCATGCTTATTTTTGCAAGTTGGAGCGCTGGAGTCGATGTGTTTGATTTTGGATGGAATTGGAAGCAGGAGTGGATCGCTAACAAAAAGTGGCAAACGTCATTGAACTAAATGGTGTTGAACGATTATCGTACCGCCCGCACAAAGCTCATTCTGTTAGATATTTCAAAATCATCCAAAGAATATATAAATATTCCTTCATCATACTATCTCTTTCGATGCGAAAACAAAGTTACAAGTGTAATAAACCTTTCACATATAGGCAAGTTAATAACCTTTATACATGACAATTCCTGTAAGAGGTGCTCATTTACGTCCAATCTAGCCAGCGCTGACAACCTACGACATTTACACGCGTTGAGATGAAGCACTCACTCACCCCCCGACGGCAGCCATCACGTGACTGTCTTTCTTATCGATCAAGGGCATAGGACGCGCTTCATAAAAGCTTTGCTACGTGAGTTGAGTTCAAGATTTGGGTACGTCTTCTGAAAGTACAGGGTATGTATCTACATTTGTAAAGATACCTGCCGAAGAGACTACATTACGTTTTCTCGTTTCTCATTCTGCAATTATTTTGTTTTTCTGTGGCTGGCTGCTGGACCAAGGGAATGTCTCCTTCTCATGAGTTCTAGAGACACAAAGACAGTTCGTGAAAAGCAGTGTACGTATACAAGAAGGAAAAATTCGTCAGATGAATATTTGATTAATAATAATCAGCATGATTACTACGTGTATATAGTCTGAGGCAGGTAAATTAATTATGTGGAACATTATTAAAAGAATAAATAAGATTCCTTCATTATCGGCATTATTTAGTCGTTTTTTCGAAGCCTTCTTTAGAGGTGAATGGAATTGAAATCAGGATGAACTGTGGCTTTCTTGATTGTGAGATGAGCTCGAGTGAATCTGAATTGGATTTGGGATCAGTTTTGGTAATTGCCTTTTCTGCCGTTGAGAAATTATCTTCAGGAATTTAGAGCTTAACTCAGCATCATTTTCTATGTATGTTCTTTATGATTCTGAGAGATTTTCAATGTTTTATTTTTTCATCTTTAATGATTCGAGCCTACTAATACCTCGGGATCAACTGGAAGGTTGATTTTCAAAACGAATCCTCATTTATACTTTTTGAAAGTTTGTAACTTTAGGTTAAACTAGAATTAATCCACCTTGAGATGAAGAGCCCCTTTTCATTATCATCCCACCACCCCCGGTTTCAGCTAGTTACTACCTAGAATTTGACAATTTATTGTGACATTTCAGCAGTTCCGACTGATGTTAATTTGAAAATCGATTCATCATGTTTGCATTCTTTGTCTTCAGGAAAATGTTTGCTTCAATCCCAAGAATAATTTAGTATCATTTGCTATTTTTGCGTTACGATTTTTTCATCGATTCAGACTCTAATTTGCGAGCATTTCTTTGGAAGCGATTTTAGAGCACACTTTCAATATCGTTAGATGGAATTGGTTAGCAAATTTCAAACCTAATATCACATTTCCCAACATATTCTAACGCTACAAATCTGTACAATTTTCAAGAGTATCTGGTTATTTACTGAAGTATTTGCCATCCAGCAGTGCGTAATCGCTCGACAATGCTTCGTATTTACCGTCGTCGTCATCAGATGGGGCGATATGTTTTCCTATCATCCACAAACGCAGCGTTAACTGCTCGCAGGCAATTCAAAAAGCCTTTCTGAAAAGGCAACGCCAAGATTGCACAAGTAAGAAAACCGTAAATGTTTCTCACCCATTGTTTGCACATCCTGGAATACCTGCTCGTGTGGAACGGGAGGCTCTAAATGGTGTTTTTTTTTGCGAGCGAATTTAAACTGATGATGTTGATATTGATGGTGATTGGAGTGGCTGTTGATGACAGGCAGTCGCGTTGCGGTCCTAAGGGTGGAAAAACTTTTGCCTCGAACGAGCTTGCGATGGAAAAAAGTCTCATAACAAAGTAATAGAGGTTGCTTCAAAATCAAAATCCCATCGAAGATTATGGTTAAATTCCCCTAAATTGGTAACTTGGATTGATTCTGTCATAACTTAATGATACTTCGTGTTTAGTAAAGGTCATTTTAAAACAATTTCATGGTCGCAGGTATTTGTTGTCAGCATTACGGTTATCATCACTGAAAAAAGAAACGTGCCTGTAGACGCGTTTGGGTTTCACTCTACCCAGTGGTTGGTCTGGATTTTCCCACCCACGTTCAGGTTGATTGACTCTTTAATCATCGATCGTAAACGGTGAGCACGATTCGGAAATAAAAATTCTTCGTTTTTCCTACTTACTCTTGCGGCTGCTGGGTGATATTGGAATTAGATTAGAATGATAACAGAACAGATGAAACATGAATGATTCGAATAGGCGGACGGAGGCAAATGGAATCAGCTACGTGCTTCTAAATGTTCATCTTAGTTGTGGGTTGTAGCCGTAAAGATTTCATTAAAATTAAATTGAATTTGTTTTAACATTTCACAACGGGTTTTTCTTCAGTTAAATTAGTCATACCTTTCAACCAGCTTAGAGAAAAATATTGATCAAACTGCTTTATTGAATAAAAACTGTTATTATATTAACCCTCTAGTGTCCAGTGCCGCCTCTAGACGGTCTTCAGTCAAACCTCTGAAAAGCTTCAATAAGGACTTGAAAAATGTTTATATGGCTTTATAGTGATTTTTTCGAAGTCCGTCTCAAAATTAATTTGGGTACTAGAGGGTTAATCAAAATCGTCAAAATCGCGGTTCGCTGGCGGACAGTGTTATAATACCATTTGCAACTTCTACTAGGTTTTTTATCTCTATTTCGAACACAAGCAAGCAGTAAAAGATATACCGAGAAGGATCTCCTTCATTTAAACTTTTCCATTAATCCCATCACTTAGGCGTTGGGAAAAAAGGAAACAAAAAAAAACAGACAAAATGATGGTTATCTGTCTTTGTGCTAGACTTTGCCGTATTCATCCAAGGCAACCCTAGTGAGAGCGTGTGCTTGAAATTGGCTTTCTGGTACAATCTATGTGGCTTTCTAGTCCAGTTTTGTTGACCGCAAGCTATAGAGCAGACTAATCCTTCTTTAAAAACTTTACTGTAAAGCCATTAATCAGCTTATTAATCTACTTTGTTGAGTTTGATGTTGAAAGTCCTCATTCGGGCTAGTGACAACTTTGATGATAGCAAAAAACCCTCAGATTCCATCTTTTATAATAAAAGCGATTTATCAGGGGAATTATTTCTAAGCAAACAATTGTGCTAATTTAATCCAATTATAATTGAAGCATTTTTGCCTTTCTCCTAGAAAGGTATAGCAATCACTGAAAAAACCGAAGGTATAAAAGTGGTCCCAATGGCCGAATGTCATATACCACTCGACTTCTTTCGACGAACTGAGCATTTTCTGTATGTATGTATGTATGTGTGTATGTGTGTGTGAATGTGTGTGTGTAAGTGCAATTTTTTTTTCTCACTCACTTTCCTCAGAGATGGCTGAACCGATTTTCATAAAATTAATTGCAAATGAAAGGTCTAGTTGCGCCATAGGTTGCTATTGAATTTCATTGCAATCGGATTTTTAGTTCAGAGGTTATGTATCAAAATGTAGAAATCACGAAACATCAATATCTCAGAAACCACACAACCGATTTCAATAAAACTGGTTTCAAATGATTGGGCTGTCCCCAGAACCCTTAACTTTTGAATTTCGTTATGATTGAACATATGGTTCAAAAGTTATGTAAAGAAAAGTTATCCTGAGGTTGTTCAAACTCACTCATTTTTCTCAGTGATGGCTTAACCGATTTTCACAAAATTAGTGTCAAATGAAAGGTCTAGTTGCCCCATAGGTTGCTATTGAATTTCATTGCAATCGGATTGTAACTGTGCCCGTTGTTCATAAAAATGTGAAATCACATAATGGAAGTAAACATATTGACTTTATCCTAACGATCACTGGCTAATTAAAAGGTAGAAAAATGATTGAAATGGCTGAATGTCATATACTACTCAACTCAGTTCAACGAATCGAGCATTTTCTGCATATATGCATGTATAGGTGTATATGTTTGTGTGTGGGTGTGTACGTGTGTATGTGCACCTTTCTTTCGCACTCACTTATCTCAGAGATGGTCTGACCGATTCTTTCTATCTTTGTGTCAACCGAAGAGTCTATTTGCCGCTTAGGTTGCTGCAATGAAATTAATTGCAAATGAAAGGTCTAGTTGCCCTATAAGACCCTATTGAATTTTATTGTAATCTGATTTCTAGTTTAGAGGTTATGTATCAAAATGTAAAAATCACGAAACATCAATATCTCAGAAACTACACAACCGATTTTAACAAAATTGGTTTCAAATAAACGGGCTACCTAAAAAACCCTTAACTTTTGAATTTTATGAAGATTGAACATGTGGTTCAGAAGTTATGGAAAGAAACGTGTTCTGGAGACTATTTAATCTCACTCATGTTTCTCAGAGATGGCTAAACCGATTTCCATAAAATTAGTGTCATATGGAAGGTCTTGTTGCCCCATAAGACCCTATTGATTTTTTTTGCAAACGAATTATTACTTTGCCTGTTATGTTTAAAAATGTGAAGTCCAGCTATGAAAAGAAACATATTACGAAGACTACTTGGACTCACTCACTTTCCTCAGAGATGGTTGAACTGATTTCCACAGAATTAGTATCAAATGAAAGGTCTAGCTGCCTCATAACACCTTATTGAATTTTGCTGTAATCGGACTGTAACTTCGTCTGTAATGTATCGAAATGTGAAAATCACGAAACTTCATTATCTTAGAAACTACACAACCGATTTGAACAATATTGATATCAGATGAACGTGCTAGTTAAGGGTTAGCTGATGAATTATGTTTGAACACGTGGTTTCAAAGTTTGGCTGCCCTATACGTTACCTTTTCATTTGATTGTAATCAAACTTAAGCAACCATTATGTTTTAATTTGTAAAACAATGAAAGTCTATTATCTCAAGTATTACACGACTTATTTGAACATAACTAGTGTCATACAAACGAGTCATCTCTCAAACTTACAAATAACAAACTTTGCTTTGATCAATATCTTTGGCCTCAACATGATTTAAATGCGGTATCGTAGTATCTAAACGTTCCCGCATCGCTCGTGATTAAATTGTTCAAAATTTAGAATCATTTCTTTTATTTCGCTATTTCTGAAGCACTAACATTACGTCAAATTTCATATTTTATACTTTAATAACAACTTCAATTCTTTAGAATCCAAAAAGTGGATATACCTTTATTGGATTTAAGCATTCATGTAAATCTATTTTTACAAATAATAAGTTTGAATGAGAAAGGCTCAGTCTGACCGCTAGGTGGATTAATTTAGGTTTTTTATTATCTATTCACAGGTAAGAGGACTCACCACAAAAAATCGCTGTAAGTAGGATTTTATATTCATACAATCAACCTAATATGGTGGAATTAAATTTTAATTGAAGTGCAATCAAAGCACGAATTGTTATGGCGAAGATTAAAAGCAATCATTCGAAACCAAATCAATCGATGACCATTAAATTTAACGTTCACATCAGCTCCCAATTCGCACCTAGTGAACCATTCGAATTCGCAATTTTCGCCGCTCGGTTTGCAGCTTCAATTGCGCGACTTTTGCGGCTGAATTGTATTCAAATTTTTATCTCCACGGTTCTAGGAGTTCTGTCACCATCTGTGGTCTACATTATGAGTAGTACAACTCGAGCTTGCTTCGTTTTGTGATGAAACTCATGTCAGCATATCAAATTCCGTTGATCAAAATTCGATTACGAGAAAGATGGGAAAAACCTAATGCTGTATATAACAGATTCTACGGGACAGGTTGTGAAAACCTTCTCGGAATTGGTTGGATTCGTTCGCTTCGAAGTAAACGGTACCGGTACTCGAACTAAACTTATTCGTTTGGCAGTTGAGCGTGGACGGTGTTTTCCGTAAATATTTCTCCGGATAATTGGGGTTAGGTTGATTGTGAACACTGTTGAGTTAACAATGCTGGTTTGAATTACAGTGATGTTGAATATCCATGTAGTTTCAGTCTGTGTATCAGGAAGAGAAACAAACTGTAGCTGAACAATCTATTCAAATAAAAACTTCTAAATTCGTTCACAGAGACTTGAGCTGGAATTTAAAAAAAACAATTACAAATTACCAAATTATTTTCAAACGAATCTTGGAGTTTCTATTCATGAAAAAATGAAATTATTATCTTCCTTATATTATAAAATTATGCTAGTATATTTTCGGTGTCACTCGAAAGTAAACGCTGTTTAAATTTTGCATCAGCTAAAAAATGCATTCAGCATTTACTCCAGCGGAGAGTTGTAAAAAGTAAAAATAGTTAAAGAACATTTTTTTTTGCCAAACGTTGTTTTTCAAAGTTGCCGCACTTGTGTTTTAAGATGAAACAGTGTGGAAGCCCTTAACAGCCAACTTCGAGCCACCACTTCGAATTTTCAGAAGCACAAGACTCGGAAACAGATAATGCGTTCCCTGTGAAAGCGCTATTTTATGTTTGCTTCACCGCAGCATACATAAAATAGTGTTTTCACAGGTGACGCATTAACTATTACCGAGACTTGTTCCTTTGAAAAACCGAAGTGGGGGCTCGAAGTTGGCCGTTTGTGGATTCAATACCGTTTCGCCTAAGCGCAATGCTTCCTGTTGCAACGTCATTTTGAATATCAACAAAATCAAAATAAATACTGGCATAAAGAAGAGAGATAAAGATTATATGTACAAACATTCTTTTCTCTCTGGACGTATTTGTTGTTAAGAAAACCTCAAAAAACTCCAAAATTTTGTATTGTCAGTCGTTATATCGAAGATACAATGATTACGACCGGGTATCTGCATACGATCTTTATGTGAAAACCCCTAACATTTTGACGTAGAAAAACGTCTTTCTTTAGCCTATATAGGAGTGAAAAATAAAATCTGTTAAGGGGATCCCTACTCTGGAAAGTCGAAAAATAATTCATTTTGGTGATTTTTTCGGATAGTGAAGTGAGGTATACCGGTATTTTGACAACCGCGATGGCTTGACGGACGGCCGGACCTATATTAGCAGAAGCATAGCGGATTGCGGCAGTAGCAGCAGCGGATTGCGCCAGTATCAGCTGGTTTTCCGAATTTGCTTCCGGCTTAAACAGTTTTGCGGTTGTGTCTTGGATACAATCTCCTACCTAACTTTCCCGATATTTCTGGAATTAAGATGATTCCTAGCCTAAATTGCCAATTACTTCCCAACATGAGTATTTCTTTAAACAGAAAGCTGGTCAGGGGTCAGAAGTCAACCAACCTAAAATACCTAGATATCTCTCAACAATAATGTTCCCCGAAATTGGGATGAGGCTTAGGGGCCATGACGCTATTTTAGAGGCTGTAATGGCCAAATATCATTCTATAGGGGTATTTCTCAAAGCTCGAACCCCAGATGCTATTATTTAATCCTAGACGGTGATTTCTAGTTTATAGAAAACAACCTAAAATGGCCGAACACCACCCGATATGAGTATTTCCGAGAACGGAACTACTCTTCATAAAGCTACGTAATTATCTAAAGGGGGGCTTGACTTTGTGACGAAACGCTACGACGAGGGAGGTGGGGGGGGGGGGTCGAAAATACCTAAAAAAAGCTACGTCATTTATGCATGTTCTCTTGCCAATTCTGAAATCCCAAATTTTATATTAGCAGGGCTTTAAAACCTTCTACTAGTAATAATGTGGATTTGTAAAATATTCTAAAATTACTGAACATATTACACATTTCGTAGTTGCTCCTCTGTGATGGATCTGAGCTAGTGGAGTTGCACAACGAACCACATATAGATGACTTTTTAGGATCTATTTATCATCTCCAATGTACAACAATTCAGTCATCTCTATTTTTCGTAAAGATCGATAACGGCGCCTTACGGTCGGTCTTCGATGCGACGGCACTGCGGCAGATTCGTCAGATTTTGGTCTTTTGGCACATATGTTATATTCTGGATTACCAGAAACATTTGCCTTTTCTTAGCATAGTGCGATGATAAAACACGTATTCTCCGTCAGAGTGATGTTTTGTGACTATTTAGGATGAAAAATATTTTTACTATCTAAACGGTTTCTTTGATCGTTTTAATATGTTTGGCAAAGTTGTCCTTTCAAAACAAAATACACACTGTAAACAAAAATTTGTTTATTTTCTGACAATTTTTTTTTTTCATCTTTTACATCTCCAAGATCAGTAAACTATTTTTGGTTAGCTTTTCATATACCGTTTTTGCAGAAAAGATAATCAGATTCACAAAATATGAGAAATTCAAAATTTTTAAGTATTTATTGGGAATATTTCAGAGGCTGATAAAGGGCCACAATTGATAAAAAAAACTCTTCTACGCATACGCCATAATGGTAATCTACTCGGAGTTATTCAACTTTGAAGTTTCTTGAATACTCTTCCATAAAAAAGTTCTAACTTTGGGGTTATACCACTTAGAGCAATTTTATTAATTTCCTTTGAAAGCTGAGAAAATTTTCTACTAGATACATCTTTACTTGTCTAAATATATGTAAAAATTAACATCATGGAAGCAAAAGTTTTCAAAAGTTTTTGCTGTTTTAAACGTATTTTAATGTTTTCACACAAAAAAGACGTGATTATTATTCTTATTGCTTCATTAAAATTGTTATTTCTTTAAAACTAAAGCAGATAGAGAGTTGGTATCAAAGGTCGAAGTATAGATCGGTCAAAAACGTTTAATTTGAGCTGAAACAAAACAAAAACATTTGACACACATCTGACAAATACTTTCAAAATAGCACTACCTTTGAACATTTTTGCATGTTTGTTCAGACATGTGGAAGCTGTATCTAGTAGAGAATTTTCTTAACTTTCAAATGAAACTGATAGAATTGCACTAAGTGATATGACGCTAAAGTTAGAGCCACTTGATGGAAACTTCAAAGTGGAGAGTTTTTTTCATCAAATGTTCCTCTATCAGCCCCTGAAATACTTCAACGAGGAACCAATCACGCTGTATTTTTATGTTTTTTTTTCTAGAAAAGAAAATTACTGTCTACAACTTTGCTGAAGGAGCGGGGGCCTAGTGTGGTTGGTAACGTCTCCGCCAACCACGCTCGACGCCTGGGTTCGAATCCCACCGCCGACATAGGTGTCGATGGTTGTGAGGTGGCGTGATCCACTCACAACCAACCCAACTGGTCTAGATTCAATCCTAGCCGACACCGGGAGATTTTCTGAGTCGAAAAATCTCTGGGATCACGCCTTCCATCGCATGAGGAAGTAAAGCCGTTGGCGCCAGTCCGTTAATAAACGGGTCGTGAGTTAGGGACCTGGGTGCGGAGTCGCCTCCCTGGGCGTCGGTAATTGGCCACAACAGTGGCGGAAATAGACCGACGGAAAATAAGCGAGAATAAAAAAAAAAAAAACTTTGCTGAAGACGTAGGTAATACCAATCAAACAAAACATTTAGGTTTCAATTTTTTTTTCGTTTCTTTGAGTTTCTTTTTGTTTCTCATTTCTTTATGATCAATGTTCAGCTAATCTTTTGCAGGTTTCATAAAAAAATTTGATTGTTATAGAGTGACCTTTTCAGATAATTATAATTTATATTTTATCACTTTTTTTCCCTAATCTTTTTTTCAGACTGTATATTTTTTCAGGAAGACAAAATTATTAGCTACTACTACTTGCAATCATCAATACCTTTTCTCAATAGCATTTTTACATTTTCGAAAATGCATCTCTAGATGAGTCGTAATTTAAAAAAAACAATAGCACAAAATGGAATGTTTTGCCCAAAATGACAATTGGAAAACATACTAACACTGGATTTTTTTCGTGAACTTGCCCCACTTTCTGGTCCCCTCCCTATTAATGACCAAGCCTCTTAGTTCGAACCACGGCTTCGAGAATCCCTTATCGGATACTGCGATGTACAACATAACCTGCGATTTAAACTTATACTTGTACATGTAGATCACTTTGAACGAGTAATGGATTTGTCTTCACCCGGTCAGAACAGCAAAATTGAAAAATTACAAGATTCTATCAACAACAGATACAAATAACATGTCTTGATACAATTTTGTATTTTTTCATGTGCTTTTGATAACAAAATTAAATCGGAATGAGTTATAGTAACAAATGTGGTTGTTCTGAAACAAGTCTTACCAGGGCCGGCGGTTCCTGTGGGTAGTATGGGTAGTAGTACCCACTCGGAAAATATTCATGTGGGTACATACCCACACGGAACTACCGGACAAAATCAAAAAAAATGTAATGTTGCGAGCGACAGATTTTTTGATGGATATTGTTGAGCGAGAGGTTATAAATCTACAGATTTAAGAACAGTTGTAACGTTTCTCAGGGATAGAGTTCTAAATTTCATTTACGATAGAGTTTTAAATAGTGCTGGGACTATTCGGATTAATCCGGATCCGGACAAATATCCATAATCCGGATCAACCGGATATCCGGATATTATCCGACAGCATATCCGGATTTTCGGATAGTTGGATATCCGGATATCCGAATTCTATATCCAAACATAGTTGAATGAAACTTATTTACATAAATAGTTACGAAGGGGTGGGGGTTTGTGGAAAAATCCATTTTTCGCGTAACATTTTATTTAAATGACCTTTAAAAGACAGAATAAAAATTCGGATATCCGGATAGTAAATATCCGAAAATCCAGGTATCCGACTATTCGATTATCCGTATCCGAATATCCGGATAGTATTCGTTCACCTATCCGTGATCCGAGCTTCGGATAATCGGATCACGAATATATCCGGTTAAAAGTCCCAGCACTAGTCTTGTTTTCTCGTAAATATTTCCCATGCCAAATTTGAGCTCAACCGGACTTTGGGAAGTAGAGCCTCAAAGCGGTCAAAGTTACAGTTTTTTGATCGACGAAAGAAATGTTCGAGCTGAGAGTGTCTTTTGTATGTTCGGGTGTAGCTCGAGTCTCCCAACGCAAAAGTTTTCAAGTCCCTGAAATTTAATTTTTGTTTTTAAAACAAATTTTTATGAAACAACATCAGATCTCGACATTGCATGCATTTCTAAGAGATTTGCTATAAAAATCAATTTCGGAAACTTCAAGAATAACTCTTGTGCATTTTTAGGTTGGTCAAAAATGTAGGACTTTCACGACTGTAGGTGAAACCTCATCAGAAGTTCGATTAAGCTCAAATTTTGGATGGAGACTTTCTCCGAGAATACAAAATTGTTGAGCCCTAACGTTTGCATCAAAAAAAATGCTCAAAACATGTGTAATGGACTCCTTCCAAGCACCATTTAGAAAATAAGTGAATATAAAACAAGCCGTGCGATCATATATCGCATCAGCACAAAACGTCGGTGCGATCACCCGCTGCATCAGCAGAAATGGGTATTGCTACCGACAGGTGCAATAAACTAATCGCGAGAGCGATTCATTCAAGTACCAACGTTCGTCGTGTCTTCTCTTCTAGATGACACTCCCGGGTCCGGCTAGGAAGCCGGACCAGTTTAGATACCACATGCCGATTTTTGATTAGTTTACCTTTACACACACTTACGAAACTACCAATGCAGCATCAATCATAGTAACCCATGACTCAACAGAAAAAAAATGACTCGAACTATTCTGCCGGTACCCGCATAACTGTCCCATACTGATTTTGGTCACTTTTGAGTTATCACCGGGAATCGACTAAATTGTTATCATATTTTCTGGAAAAAAAATTATAATTAATACTTTTGTATGGAAAAACATGGAAAAAATACCAAGTTGTTTTTGTCCCATATTGAAAGTACCCGCATTACAGTCCCACTGCATGGTCGAAAATGCAAACATAAAATTTAGCTCCAGATTAGTGTATATCGGATTATTTTAGACATGTAGAAGTATGTCATTTAATTAACTAGACTAATGTTGTTTTTCTGTAGTACAATCTACGTTGCCAATGATACTGCCGGTTGCTGGTTGAATATATATGTGATGGGACAAAATATGCGAGTACTTTTCAAATGTACCCGCATATTTTGTCCCATTTTGTCTTTTTTTCAAGTTATATAACGTAAAATCAATTCCATCCATGTTTTTTTGTTCTCAACGATAAACTTGTGCTGCCATGTAACTGTTATGGTCATTGGTTCTGGATGTAATTGCTGGAAATCCGAAATTTCACGGATAATATTAAATCGCCGTTTTCTCAACATGTTGTTTTTCATTATGGGACAGTTATCCGGGTACCGGCAGCATAAACGTAATGGCGAAAGCAGTGGAGCTACTCCGTTCAAAAGTGTGCGCGATCAAAGAACGTTACCCCGCCGCGTCGAAAACATACATCGTACGGAAAAAGGACGCCGGTTACGCTTGTTCCCGTATCTACAACATCTTGGTAATGTTGGACTACAATCAGAGCATCGAAAGAAAGACTGGTTCCGGACGGCCTCTCCAAAGAATGGTGATCGACGCCGAGACCTATCTCACCCTGGATGACAACGACTGACAGGGCAATCCGTATTTTACATTTCCTACCAAGGAAGTGAGCTCTGAGGTGAAATTCATTTTACACACCAAGCTCCTAAAGAAGGTGCTGCTGTGGCTGACAATCAGCGAGAAGCTCCGTACTGGCCGTGAACGGGGAAAGTTATAGTACGAAGTGCCAGCCGGAAGTTGTGTCGTTCATCAAGAAATACCATAGGGGCGAAGACGCGGTGCTCTGGCCAGATCTGGTGTCGGCCCACTACTCGAAGCAATCGTTCGAGGAGATGAAGCGGCTGAAAATCGATGCGGTACCCAGGTCGGCCAACCCACCCAACGTTCCCCAGCTGCGTCCCATCCAGAGTTTCTGGGCAAACCAGAAGCATAAGACCTACAATTTTGACGTGAAAATTGAGGAGGAATTGATAAATAAAACGAAGAAAGAACTCAAAAACATGCCAACACGCATGTTTTCGTCCACCATGGCGAATGTTCCGGTAAACTCTCGGAAAGCCACTCGCAAGGGCGGGGATAGCTTATGCAAATGAGCCTATATAATTACCTTCCATGGAAAATTCATTGGAAATATTGCTACTGAACGAAATTCGAGAATCTAATTTCTCTTAAACATTCCATTGGCACCCTATTGTTGATGCTTTCTTATTTCTTACTACCCACTCGGGAAAATAATGTGACGCCGGGCCTGAGTCTTACAAATTTTTCATCTCTATCAAAACCTGTTGTTTCTAACAATCGTTTTTATTCTTATTTTGTTAGTAACAAAGTTTGATATGGATTTGATACTAATAGAATCATTTTCGCTATAATTTCTGTTATTTGAACACCTAACGGGATCAAATTAAGAACAAAACCTGAAAGGATTTTCTCATTACAAACTAACAGCCTCTGTTTCAATTTTGTTTTGTCTTTCTGACCGGGTAGTGTAGAGGAAAGTGGTTTCATCATCCAGATACGGTATACTGTGGATACCAGTACATTTTCACTCTGATTTTTCAAGAAATTCCTTAAAAAATCATTACACAATACACATTCCATGCTAATGAACCAGCCCCAATTGTTTTTGAAAAAATATTTTTAGAGGACGACACTCTTATTTAAAATGAAACGAAACGAAATCTAATGCATGGCGAAACATTCACAAAAAAAATTTATAAAGCATTCGAATCTTCGAACTTTATTCAAACAGTATTGCCAATGTGACTAACAATTTCATTTTTCAGCGAACTTTTACTGTATATAACTGCTTGAAGGATATGAACAGGATAAGGATCAGGTTGAGAATATTTTTTAATCCAATATGCATCAAAAAAAAAAAAAAAAAAAAATGAAGGCAATATTTTGCGCGTGAAGAGATCCAACCAAACGATAAGAAAATCAGAACCCGTGGTGAATTTTTATTCAACACAAGTAGCAATCGGCTTTTTTTTTCTCTCTGCCAAACGTGAGCCTCAACATTCTCTGATTACCCATCAAAGTTTCCGACACGCTTCGGCAGTGGTCTTGTGGCTTCCGCACAAGAATGAGCCGCAAATGTACGTTTTTGCATCCGTGACCGGATTGGCCGGCGGCGATAATATTGCTCCTCAGCGATGATGATGGCTGCCAACTGCGACTGCTGTGGTTCACCACCGTGAAGTTGGTATTTCGAACGGGGTGCCAGAAGGAAGCAAATATGGTTTGTCGGTTTCGATATTGAAGCAAGCACACCCAGCAGAAGTGGTCTGAGCTAAGCTAGCTTTTATTGCAATTTTAGCCATCGGCTTCGGTAGAGAATTTCCTCGTATGAGAACTTATCCGATGCAGGCCAGCCAGTGAGCGTGGCCGTACGGTCGTACCTACAGACTCGCACTAATTTCAAGGAATTCCCATGCAGAGCATCTGACTACAATACCCGCCAATGATCGCGGTGAATTTGCGGTTGTATTGAAGGGGAAAATTGCCAATTAGCAAGTTAGATAGTCGGAGCGATATCGTACGGGATTGGTTAGATATCATTAATCGAGTTTGGAAGAACAAAACTTTGTGTTACACATTGCGACTTTGTTCGGCTGCGTTTTTGTGAGAATGTTTTTGAAACCAATCTCCCGAACTAACTAAATCTAACTTTCAATTGCAAAGACTTCAACATAAACTGGTCTTTTGATCCAGGGGCACGCTGATGTTATCAAGTTATACCATCGATGAAGAATCCGAGTACGATCTTGTGTCGATTTTGGCACGGCAGATGCCAATAGGATAACGATTATCACTTCTTCATTTTGAAACTAATTCGCTTGGTAGGCAAACTTAATGCCTGCGGTAGGGTTCACTCACAGGGGATTTGTTTGTGAAGGGTCCATTCGAAAAAGATATGAATTTTGCCATTTTAAGTCACCCATCAATTCCGTTGAGGTTGAATTTCTTCACATCGTAGTGCAAGGCCCTGCGACCGAATAAAAATGAATGAAGCATCTTGAGATTATTTTTTCCATAAATTGAGCTTGTTACAACCTTTCGTGGGTGTGACCGAAATAAGGAGGCATAGAATAAAAATTTTATTTCAACCAGTCAACAAGCAATAGGTAGCATCAGATTTCAGTGAAACTTTGCGAGTTGAGTGACATCGGTAACTTAAAATTGAAAACTAAATCCATACGTATTTTTGGAAAGAGACAAATCTGTACAATGCTTTAGTCGAAACAATATTTTTTCGATAGTTGGTTGCTAAAAACTGTTGGATGCACCAAATTTTATAGGTTAAAATATTTGTAAGCCACTCCTCGCGTTGAAGTTCGAAACAAAAGATTCCATCCGCAAAGCGTTAACAGTAAAAGTTCTGCCAACACATATCAATAAAACATAAACTACAAAACCGATTTATTTGGTTTTCTCTCGACACCATTTTGCCCTATTGATCAGCACACCAGGCTTCGCCTACATCGACACGACAGTTTCGTGATTAAATTTTCCGCTTTCTGCTGTTTGTATTGTTTGTCAGAGATAATCCGGCTTGTAGCGCAAAATGGTACCCCAGCCAACAATGGGCCTCCGCAGTCAATAGCAGTCGAACGGTGGCGCAGTTCATTGCAAAATCATAAAATCACTTAAATTTCTCTGAATTCTGGGCCATCAGATCAGATGGCACTTCCAGTCCAGAGAAGTTAATTAACTGAGTTCCGCATTGCTGGAATTTGTGAAAGTTTCATCCGCACAGGATGTGGAAAGTGGTTCGTGTAGTATTGTAGGGAAATTTCTTTTTTGTTCGCTTGAGACACAGCATGAGTTTGACATTTTTAACACCTGCACAGATGTTTTGCGCGATGTGGGAATGTTGACATAAACAGAGGGTTGCTAATTGTTTACTATTTTACTGAAAAGTTAACAACAGTTACCGAAATTACATATCGCATGTCTATTTTACGGTTCAACCTTTTCATCAAGCAATTTTGGGAACACTATTCGCAGGTCTTCATCCATTTGCTCATAGTGATGCACTTATGTGCCAACTATTTCGTGCAGAGAGCTGTCATACAAGCAGTAAGAAAGGCAAAAAAGTGGACGTTTGTAGAACTACATTCTAGTCCTTGTGTGGTGGTTACCTAATAAAGCAGTTTTGTACTCAGGAATTGAAAACTCAGTTGTTTAGTTTTAAGCTAAAACGTTGATTGATGTATTCCAGAGAAAACAATAAAATGTATCGTTGACGATTATCTTAATACTTTTTAAAATTATCGTACACCTGCTACTGATACTTTGCATGTTGCTCATGTTTGGTTGGCCGACTTTATCACCACAATCCACAAACGAGTCGTGACAAAGATTAATGTCAAGAGCTTTTAATAGACCTCTATCTGCACTCGGTAGATAAAAATCTATATGATATAAGTAGGATTATGTTCAGTAGATTTAACAAATCGTCTTTATAATGATGTGCTTTATTCTGGCTTTCTGTTTTCATGGAAAACCGACTGCAAAGCTGGTGATATCAGCGGCGGGGATTATTGCGTTTAAGCTTTATTGGCCTAGACTGGCAAATGAATATTTCGGCTTTTCGGTTCAGTTTCAATTCACTAAAACGCCAAATGATGAAATTATTTTCCGGTAAGCTACGCTGTACGATAAATTGCTGCTTGCTCGTAATCGCCTTTCCCAGTCTGCGGAATGTCAAAAACATATTGGATCAAATATTATATTTAATTGCTAAAATTTGCACTTTAAATTCTATATTTCTAGAAAAACATTTCAAAAGATCCTATCTGCTTTCATCGTTTTCCCGGAGCGTCTTTTCATTTAGGTAATGGTTCAGCTTTAGATATTCTCCCAAGCGTGGTTTTCGTTCAGGAAGCTAGAATGATCCCTCCGCTATCAACTTGTGCAAATAAATAACTTGTCATGAAAGGTGTTAAATATGTTGTTATGATGGAATAAAAGTGATCGATCAAAAAATCGATCAAAGCAGATAGGACCTTCTGAAATTTTTCTCTAGATTTATTCACATGATAAGAAGCAAAAAATTGTAAAAGCGAAGCCTTGGTGCTATATTCTGATACGAAACATGACCTTTTGTTTATCTTTTTTTTTGTATGCCTGAAGGGCATTGGGTAGAAAGCGCCACTGCGACAGGAATGTTTGTCTTTTGTGGCTGGTCCCGATTACTTTACACAGATTACAAGATGCTCGAACTCATTGATGGAGTTGAGCTAGTTGGTTGTAAGCCTGTGCCCCAATCCGGAACTACATGGTTGATGAAACCTGTGACCGTTTTGGGATTGGTGCTCCATATGGTATGGCTCCTGGTATGGAGTTGAGAGGTAACTTCCAAAGAAGTTAAACCTCGATGAAGCAAGAGCCCCGCAAAAGCAAAGCAAATGCGCTGAGCTCTCAGGTTCAGCATTGCAAAAGCGACAATAGTCGGTTAGGACTTTGCCGATTTTCTTTAAATGATAAAGAGCGAACAGTGTCCAGTGAGAAGTCCCGTGATGATGCGTAGTTCACTACGAGTTAAACTAAGTAGCCGTTTGGTAACCGTAGGGCTAGGGTAGATAAACTGTTTAGCTTGCCTGCAACCCTGCGCATGTTGCCATTGAGATGCTATCTTTAGCTTTTCCCATGTACTTAGTTCGCCTTTAATGGCGGATGTGGAAGTACCCAAAAACGGTTCCGGTCCAATGAATTGCTGAGCAGATCCTTGTCTTGCGAGGCTGTCGGCATGTTCATTTCCCTCGATTCCGCAGTGACCGGGTACCCAAAGTAGCATAACTTTGTTGAGGCGGGAGAGTTCCCTGAGTGTTGCGATGCACTCCCAGACTAGTCTGGAGACACATGTAGCAGACTTTAATGCCTTTAGTGCCGCCTGACTGTCCGAAAAGATTCCGATTTTCGCATGTCTATATTTGCGATGTAGACATGTTATAGCACAGATATATATTGCGTATACCTCCGCCTGAAAGACGGTTGGCCACTTACCCATTGAGATAGTGGCCTTTATACCTGGTCCGTAGATCCCTGAACCAGTCTGGGGTCCGATTTCTGAGCCATCCGTGTAGAAGCGGATTGTGCCCGATGGAAGACTCGGCCCTCCATTGTTCCACATGGAGCGATCTGTGTCGATCACTATATATGGAACGTCCATGTTTGGCTTCGCTTCCATCCAGTCCGAGACTGTTGTTACTAAAGGTGTCAGCTTAAACTCCTTTAGGATGCTTAGGTGACCCGTTAGGTCACCTTCGAGCATCGTTGTATTTCTTTGCAACCTTAGTGCGCCAAGCTCTGCTTCCTTCTTCACATGGAGATGTAGAGGAAGTAAGCAAAGCAAGGCCTCCAAGGCTGCTGTCGGTGTTGTGCGCAGGGCACTGGTAACTGAGAGACAGGCCAATCGTTGGACTTTGGTAAGTTTCGCCTGAGCTGTCTTTTCATTTACTTTAGGCCACCATGCGAGGGCTGCGTAGGTTATACGTGGCCGAGCAATGGTGATGTAAGACCAGAGCGCTAATTGTGGTTTTAGCCCCCAGGTCTTGCCAAACAGTGTACTGCAAGCCCAGATAGCTGAAGTTGCCTTCTTGATAGCGTAGTCTAGGTGAGCAGTCCAGTTCAGCTTCTTATCCAGAATGATTCCAAGATATTTGGTCTCATTGCTGAAACATAGTCTTACCCCATTCAGTAGCGGAGGAATGATTGTGTGCATTCTTCGCTTGGTAAATGGTATAATGACCGTTTTAGCGGGGTTAATGTTCAGCCCTTCTTCTGAGCACCACTGAGAGGTGGTGTTAAGTGCCGTTTGCATACGACTAGTGGATTTGCATCACATTTTCCCCGAACAATAAGGACTATATCATCAGCATATCCAATGACTTCGAAGCCCAGCTGTGATAGCTTGGTTAGGAGAACGTCTACCACCAGTGACCATAGCAGTGGAGAGAGAACTCCTCCTTGAGGACACCCTTTCACTGCCCCTACTGTGACAGACGTATCCCCCAATGCAGCTGTGATCTTCCTGCTCGAAAACATTGCTTGGATCCAGCTCATTGTAGTATCATCGACTCTTTTATTTTGTAGAGCCGTGTAAATTGATGCAAAGGACGTGTTATCGAAAGCTCTCTCAATATCAAGAAAAGCGCAGACCGCTGTCTCTTTATATTTCAAGGACTTCTCGATCTTCGTCACTAGGCAATGCAAAGCGGTTTCAGTAAATTTACCCTGTTGATAAGCATATTGATGCTTGTGTAAGGGTAACTCCTTCAGAAACTCACTGCGGATGTAGTTGTCCGTAATTTTCTCCATCAACTTGAGAAGAGTTGACGTCAGACTTATAGGTCTGAAAGCTTTGGGCAATGTTTTGTCTTTTTTGCCCGGCTTTGGTATAAACACCACCTTAACGTTCCGCCAGTTGACCGGGATATGTCCCATAGTAAAGCTGGCTCGAAAGAGGCTGATGAGTTCGGACATAACGACTCCGTCCGATTTTTGTAGAAAGATTGGTAGAATGCCATCCGGTCCTGGTGACTTCATAGGCTCAAAAGAGCTTAGTGCCCAGTTGATAGAAGTCTCCGTGAAAATTCTACGAGCGAGCGCTGCGGAGTCACGTGACGTTATGCGTCTGGATTCGAGGCTCTGTAACTCTTCGACGTTCGAACCGGAGATTGCTGTCGATCCAGGAAAGTGAATGTTCATAAGAACATCCAGCGTTTCCTTGGTGGTGACAGTCAGACTACCATCTTCCTTTCAACTGCCCAAGACCATTCGTGTGATCTTTGGACATCGCTTTTTGCAGTCGCGTTGCCTCAGGTAGAGTCTGAATTTCTTCACAGAATCGAATTCTAGACCTGCTTTTGGCTTTGCGTAGCTCAGCGTTGTATTTTGTAAGGGATGCTCTATAGGCTTCCCAGTTGGACGTGATTTTAGCCCTGTTGAACAAGCGTCTAGCTTCCCGACGAAGGTTGCTGAGAGTTTCATTCCACCAGGGCACATCACGGCAGACTGTTCGATTTGTTAACGGACAGTTTGACATAAAAGCTTCCGTGATCCTGTGCTGTAGGTCACTTGCTGCGATGTCCAGTTCACCTGGAGTTCGAATATTTTGGTGGCAGGATGTTCTCGAATTGACCAAATGTTCCTTAAAAGAGTTCCAGTTGGTTTTCTTAGGATTCCTGAAATGTTCTCTTCTCAGAGGAGTAGCCTCGACGTCAAATCTGATGTGTCTATGGTCTGATAAACTGGGTTCATCAGAGACATGCCAGTTCTTGACTTTCTCCGTTATCGAGGCGCTACATAGAGTGAGATCTAGGACCTCTTGTCTAATAGCATTACTGAAAGTTGGCTCGTTTTCCACATTGCATACATTAACATTGTTAGAAGTAAGGTATTCAAGTAGGTACTCACCTCGAGTGTTGACATCCGAGCTGCCCCAGACTGTGTGATGCGCGTTGGCATCGCAGCCGACGATGAGTGGCTTGTTGATGCTTCGGCAGTATCGCACAAGTGCTGCGATTTCGGATGGCGGTATATCGTCCTCGTCCCCCGGGAAGTAAGCGGAGGCAACAACCACTTCTTGAGTCCTGGTGTCGTGGACCCATGGTTCCTGGATCAGCGCCACAGATAGCTGATCCTTGGTGAACCTCCGGCAAAGAACACCAGAGGCGCCCTTTGCGTGATGGAGGTTCACCTGAACGCAGCGTATGCTGCTCATTTTGTTGGCAGCGCGTCCTTCGTCGGATCTGGTTGAGATCCGATTGGCGGACGGTTGCCATCAGCGGTGACACTGGGATGGGTAGTCTGCATACCCTCAGCAACAGGCTCCCGTTGCAGTAGACAGTAGGCGACAGAAGTGCTACTCTCACGTTTAGGCGGCGGAATTTGGCCCTGAGGGTCGCGACTGTTCAGATGCTCACGCTTACTCCTCTTTCGATTTTTCGGCGGAACCTTCTTCGCTATCGCGGGAGTGCGTCGAGCAGGTGGTAGCGGTACACTCCCTCAGGGAGTCTCCGAACGTACCGTTCCTGCCTTCGCACCAGAACCTTTCGCGCCTGTGTTTGAGGACTTTCTGCCAACCTGCCGCATGCGTGCTTTGCCGTACTTGTAGTTCACCAGGAAGCTCTGTGCCGCTATGAGGTTAGCAGACTGTTGGTCCAGCTCCACCATCAATTCGACAGTCTTTCCAGTAACGTTGCGATGACATACTCGCCATGCACGTGTGGAGAAACCGTCGTTCTGATTTTGGAGAAGACGGAGAATTCTCTCATTTGTGGTGTCCACACTGTCCTGGAAGTACCCTACAAATTTTAGGGCCTTCGGCAGGTCCTTCGTGCGAAAGACACTAAGGTGTGCTCTCTCCCACGGTATGAGAGAAGACGCCGTGGTCTCCAGCCATCTAACTGTGTCGTTGTCGGCACAGTCAAGTTGTAGGGTACCGTTTTTTAGGCGGCAGCTCCTAAACTTGGGCCTGATGGCCGGTGATTCCTGGTCCGCAATGCAGTCCAGAATGGCATCTCGAACAGTTTTTAACTGTTCAGGGGTAAGTAGGGAGGCTGGATAGTCTATCGTTGTGATAGTCAGGCTCGTGGCCTCCAGCATCTCCCTATATGTTACCCCTGACGTTTGTCGCGGTGCAGGGGGCTCCGCGCAAGCCAAGTCCCGGGGCTTTTTGCTGCTCGGGCCCTTAGCGCTTGTGTCGCTTGGTTGCGACCTGACCTGAGCGGTCAGCTTGGTCGACTGGTTGACGAACTACGCCTATGGCCTCCTCGCGTGAGTGACCCAGGCTTAGCAGTCTTTTAAGACGCCGCCGTTGCGATTGGGAGGTTTAGGTTTCCCCTTGTCAATCGGCTGTGTCTCCGGATCGGGAAGACTGTCCGTCGGGCTCTCTTCTTTCCCGCTTGGCGAACCGAAGATTAGTGATGAAACTGAAGGTCCTCCGTCCAGCGATTCGCTGTCGAGGTTGAAATCCATCTCCAGTTCCATCTCCTCGGTTCTGCCTGTAGCGTGCAGCCTTGTGGGGCTGCACGCCATGGAGTGTGTTGGCTTCATTTGTTCCGACAGGTTGAGGTTGCCGGGGCCCTTTTTTGAAAATTTGTTAAACTCCAGTTTTTAGTCCCACGAGTTTGCCACGAAAAAAGGGGTCATCTGCGTGTCACGATAGCCTAACGCAGAAGGCTAGGTTACTGTGGAAGGGCGCCAGGTATTCCACAGGCTCCGTTAGCGGCTGGGAATTTATTAAACCCCCCCCACCATTCATCTCTCGGCACGGGTCGCGTCACACCTTAGCTTAGGGGTTTAACCATTATTTTACGTAACAGCCATGGTTAAGAGCTGTTACAACCATCCTCCTTTCCAGGGGCTTTGAACCCTCTGCGCCAGTTCTCAATAATTTAAGTCTATTCGTACAGGCTACACTAAACTGAAGAGAACCGTCACAGGCGGAGTTGTTTATCATACGCAGACTTCGCAACCAACTTTTTAATGGACAGGACATTTGCGGAGTTAGCGCTACGATCCTTTTTGCACTAACAGTCTCTCTCGAGCTGGGACCCGAACCTACGACAGCTGTTTGTGCGGCCAGCATCTATCCTCGAGACTAACTGGAATGAAAAATATCGTACAAACAACTAATAGTAGATAATGAACCCAAATTGGGCTCAGAAACACTAAAAGATGCAGTTAAGTTCAGAGAAGATCAACTCAAAAAACGATTCCAAGTTGTTTTTATAATCACGAAATCGCTTAGAATTACTGAAAGATTTTTCTGAAGGTAGAAAAGCGTCTTAAAATATTTGTACTGTTATCATTTCTCGGATGTAATATATGCCGGATTAATGTTTTGAGTAAGATTTGAGTTAATTGAGTAAGATTTGAGTTAAGTACTGTAAAAAGGGTTAATACGAAAATACGAAAAAGAAACGAAAATTGTCTTAAAGAAGTATAAGAAAAGTTTTTATAATATACAGCTAGGTGATGGAAAATACGTTTTCGTGCACCTCTGAGTAATAATCAACAATTTCGCATCGACGAAAAGAAAATTTTCTGTGCTTCGATAAAACGTAACAAAATGTGCGTTATATCGAGTTATGACTGTATTGAAAAACAGCAAAATGGCAGATTTCAGTCTGCTTTCTCTTACATCTAGAGCAACTCAACAACCAGCGTAAACACCAATGACTCATCTGAAAACCTACAGCAAACAACTCAACAATAAGCAAACAACTCCAAATAATCATACCACCTTTAGTGTTAGTTCTAGCTCGTAGCAAGAAAAAAAGTCTTTAGATATTAAGATAGTTATAATAGTTAATATGTATTTGGCTCATTAAACATCAGTTTGTATTGTGCCGTATCAAATAAACATCTTGTTTAAAATACTACAAAGTATACCTAGCCCTAGAGGTTATATAAAATAATGACATAGACAGTATAATTAAAGGACTTTTAATTACCAAAGTTTCAGTTTCGAATTTGACGAGCGGGTTCGTTATCAGGCATCCCCGTGTGTGGTGCTGTTAATCATTCGTTGCGTGCCGATCCGAAGACGAGCATCAAACACCGATTGCTTGATGCTCGCCTTCGGCGCGGCTTGGTAAAGCACGCACCGTTCGCAGTGCTGTGCATACTTCATCATGTCTGCTGTTGCCTGTACCAACGTGTTTTCCTTAAAAACATCAGTTTTAATAACTTTCTCACAGCATATGAATAAGCTGTTCGTTGAAGGAGGTCGTTACTGTTACTAAGCAATAAAGTAATAAAGATAACTAACTTGTCACAAAATTGTCTGTCAATTTATCTATCCAACAACATGTTGATTAGTACAGTAACAATTGGTCAGTTTCATTTTCTATTATGTTAAGAGGAAGGAGTCTTATCGAATCCTAGTTCCCCGTGCCAATATCGCCACTGACAATTCCCTAGAGCGGATAAATATACCTAGGACCGCACCATAATTACAATTCCCTGAAGAGAACTATTTTACGTTACTCAGACCAGTTTTATTATAAGAGGGACTCATTTTTGTTAAGATGAAAGTCAGCAGGGGTACTATAGAATTTAGCTTGAAGGAAGGGTATACAGCGGAGAGCCTGATAATAAACCCATGTTAAAGTCCGTTGACAACAAAATAGCCTGATTCTACTAAGATTCGAACCCACGAATACCCGCTTATCAAAGCGGACTCTGAAACCTTACGGCAACGAAGCTCCAGGCATTGCCTTTTTTGCTGTAGTGAACTAGAAAATATAAGTACAACTAAAGCAGAAGCAAGGGACAGGGCAGCTCCCTTTGAGACAACCAGTTTAAAATTAGCAAAAAAATATCACTGTAGGTGGGATGGAGAGTGGAAGAAGCCCGCAGTGTGTAGACGCTTTGTTTATCGCGTCTTTAATAATCGCGTTTAATTGTGGTGCATAGTGCGAAAAATTGTGAAATTCGAGTGATAGTTGTAGGTGAGGGTATCCCTTGTTGATTAAAGTATGTTTGAAGTGAATTACGAGTGAGGGGAATTCAGAAATTAAAATATTAATACAGTTTTCTTGTACAGTTTATCGCTCTGCAAATGGCTGTCTTAATAGCGCAGTGTTGTGTTGGTGACATTTCTTAAACGCGTTCGTGTTCATGCGAAGAGTGTATTGTGTCTAAAGTTCATCGCAGTGAAACCTCTTCGTCAGTGCTTGCATACATTTATAGACATGTTCTTTTAAACTGCTGGTGGCTTCAACCGACATGAATCAAATACTTATTTTTTAGTGTGTGTTTTATCCCACGATTTCTTGGGCTGATTGTGTGCTGAGGCTAGACGGCGCAAAGTGCAGCGTTTTTGTATATTTTCTCATTGCGGATATTCATATTTCTTACCTGAGAAAAGACGCGTACCGCACAACTTGTTTGTCTGTTTCGCGATATTTTTGAATTGTTAAAATGTTTTGAAATTTTGAACTTTAAATTTGTCCGATTACTTTGTTTCGATATCCATTGTTTTTTCTTTCCTGTTGATGACTTATCTGGCTTTTGAATGGTTATTTTTAGCTCCAAGCTAAATTTTTGCTATATATTCATAGACGCAACACAATTAATTTAGGACGTTTTGGTTTAGGTGTGTGTGTCTCCTTTTTTTCTAAATTTATCTTTTCATCTTTTGTTAGGTCTTTTTTGCGTTTACGATTGATATTAACGGCGAATATTCATATAGTTTTACTCACACATGAGCAGGCTGGATACGCATTCGAATATAAGTCACATGTCAAATGTGATGAAGATAGCAACTGGATACCGTATAGTGGCCGCTTCAAACAACGTTATCGCGATATAGATTGAATGTTCACAGTATTGTTTTTTATTATTAAATATATCAACTTTATTGATTTTAAAATAACAAAAAAAAGATAGGTTTTGTTTTTAGTACAGTGATTTATCGTTTAAGTTCGGTTTGCTTTGACTGGTGATCTGGAGATTCGTATCGCGTAACTTATTCTCACAGGACATAAAATCGTCGTCTGCGAATCAGCTCGTTGATTCGCGCTTAGCTTTTGTAACTGACGATTCAGTATTTGGTTTCAAAAATTATTCTTCGCGCGCGGGACTTGCAAATATCTGATCGAATTGCCTACCACGGCGAATCCTGATCTTTCTTATCCCATCATACTAATACGAATACCCTTCCTGTGACACCCGTAGAGATGCAGAGGTGGACTCGGTCTCATAACAACGTTTGTCGAACTAACAATCCTCTTTCCATTTTTTCCCCAACGACTGTAAGGACGTGGTCGGCGCCGTTATTGATCTTTTTAAAGTGAGAGTTACTGAATTGTTGTACATTGAAGATGGTATAATATCCCAAAAACTATCTGCGTGGTTCTCTGTGCAACTTTACTAGCTCAGGTCAATCACGGAGGTGCAACTACGATATGTACGGTCGTCAATACTCATGCTTATGCTCAAAAAAATATCACTGTAGGTGGATGCCGCTCAGGCGGTTGATTTTGATGCAGTGATTATAAAGAAGAGAGTCATTATGTACCAACGAATATCTACAGTATTGCAATTATGCTCGAGCTGTATATTTCGCACACAGACAGTGCAAATGAATTTAATTGGTTTGATTTTAAAAATAAACATTTAGATTTTATGCATTTGCCTTTGCCACATGAATTTCGTTTCGCACAAACAGTGATTTGCATAATTAATGCATAGCTTTTCGGTCGTAATAAATTAGCCATGCTGCTGCATTCTTCCTCCTGACACTAGAATGATAAATGCAAGAAGCAAAATTCGGAAAGCTTAAGCAAATTAACCTCTGGGGAATGAAAATGTACATATTCCAGGAGGAAAGTCTCCTTCCAATATGGAAAATCGTTTCGTTGTTCTTCAAATGAATACGCAACCTCCAAGTAATTCGTGAACACAAAAAAACAATCAACGAAAATACCACAAAAAGTCAAATGGCTGGCGAAATCCACTTTCGTGAATTTATCGGTACGCCACTTAACTTTTATGCCAGTGTTGCGAGAGTCGGCTAGATTTTGCCACCTATACGAATGGTAATAACAACCTAATCATCTCTTATTTGCTCTTCCCGCAAGTTATCTACCGTTAATCAGATTACCAATTACCATAATCTCCACGATTATGTCAATTCAGATGCGCTACTAAATAAACACCTGCTCGTGGAACATAATTACGAGGCACGGCTTATCATAATTTTGAATAATTATTTCGTGATGACAGAATCAATGACTGTCATTCGATGCTCTTTTGATTAATAACGTGATCATCCGCTATGACTTACAATTTGTCACATAGCTTTTAGAGTGGTACACTGAGATTCTTTTACTAAATATACTATAGTGTCTGGTAAATATTTTACTTCCTACAATGATGATTGCATGAAAAATGTAATATGCCACCCATCGGTAAGCTCGTTTGAGTAAGCAGCCTGCTTCGAAAGGAAATTTGAAACTTTTAATTTCCTTTCGTAAAAGTCACCGCAGCTGGGTCCAGCTCGTATATGTCGTCATACACACACACACTCACACCCAGTGTCGTCAGTTGGCGTCTTTTCTGCTGCTGCCTACATTAGAGACAAACAAAGCCGACACTAGGTGCTCTAAAGTCAACTCAAGACTAGAGATGCACAGAATACGGCCGAATACCGAATAACCTTTTTTCCATTATTCGATGAGACGAATATTCGGCCGTATATTCGGCTGAACACAACGTTGATCGTATGATAACAAAATAACAAAATGGTCATTGTTTGAAGTTTAAATTGTTTCTTTCGCTTTCCAATTGTTCATGTACGAAAACGATTGAAAATTGTCCGAACTATTCCACAAGAAATAATAAATTTTGCGCCTATGGAATAAGGCACGCTAATCCGTGGCGCACCTACTTTTGTTCTTATTTGAGTTGTCGTTTGAAAAAAATGTTTTTGAGGATTATGGTTAACACAATTTAAAAGTTTGGGTTACAACTACATTTTGAGTGTTTTAGAAAAAAAAAATAAATGAAATGCGAGAAATGAACGAGAACTGAGGATGTGACTTTGGCTCCGAAAAAATATACCTAATCCAGACAAGACATGAAATATTGTGTGGAGATTGCGGTTCGTGTTCCGTTTTAATGAGATATATTCCTTTCTAAGCCCAAGTTACATCTTCAGTTTTCGTTTACCCCCGTTCATAAAACTTTGCACTATACTTTAATATTATTTTCTGATAATCATTGGCCAATATTCGGCTTATTCGGCATATTCGGCCGAATTATAAACTTTCTATTCGGCGAGCCGAATATTCGGAAAAAACCAATTTTTGCTGATATTCGGCCCAAATATTCGGCGACCGAATATTCGGTGCATCTCTACTCAAAACCTTACTGCTCTGCTTGGTAGCATACCGCATGCCTATGTGGCGTGCTGCTTTCTACAGTGACGGCAAGATTGATTCCGGAAGAGGCCTTCCGAGAAGGAGGTGGAAATTGAAAAATGTTAGCTGCCTATCTCGATCGTTTGACAGCTCGCATGTTGTAGCAACACCTGATGGGTAGTATTTGTTTGTTTTTTAGAGCTTTTATACCAACAGATTGATAAGGGACAACGCAAGAGCTCGTGAGAATCCTATATGTGATGAAGCTACAGCTTAAATATTAAATGTCATCAGTCAGATTTTTTTTAGGAACATACATTATTAATACGTGTCGTTGTTTTATCAGCAAGGTTATTATATCAATTTTCATTAGTCAGTTCAATATTTTTTCATTAGAACTTGGCTTTTTTATTCGAAAAAAGAAACAGCTTGTGAAGTGGGACTTGTCTAAATATTTTTTGACGTTTTCTTGATTTTTTTTAATTCATTTTCCTTTCCGAAATAGCATTCCTCTATTTTTCAATTAAACATTTAATTCCTTACTCCTCTCGATTTTTCAATTAAAATTTTCACTTCCTGCCCCACCTCCAAACCGTACAATTCGAAACCCAGAGGCAGTTCGGCTATTGAAAATTTAATTCATTGCCTAACGTGCAACGGTGTAAAACTCCCAATTCATTATTCACAACTTGTCGACCTCTTTCACCGGGATGGGGAAACACAACAATGGGGGGCCTCTTTTCGCCTCTCGTTCATCATACTCCCGCCCGAGCAGCTTTTATTTCCATTCTCTACCTTTTCGTTCCACCATTCCACGGCCCAGACGCTCAAGCAAGCAGAAAAGTAATTTCAAGTTTGACTTTTCCCAGGAAAAATAGGATGCGAGCTGGCTGACAAGATTCTGGTGCTGCGATTTGTGGTCTGCATCCGGTTGCGGGGTTCCGACTGGTTTTCGGTTGCTGCCATTCTTTTCGCAAAATTCTTTCTTTGACGATGGTGTAGAGTTGAGGACAGGAACATCCTAAGCAGACGTGCGGCATCAAAGCAAGTGATAACGGTTGCGGCATTTATCACGCTTCAGGTGAAATAATCATGACAAGGTGTCCGGTTCTCTTCTGCCAAATGTTACCACTCAAGCTCTATCTCTCTTTCGGTGATCGAGCTTTAAATGCCATGTTTACATTTTTCCACACCGGAGGGTTATAAGTTAAGGAAATCGCTAGGAGGCGTTTAGTTTTGCGTGACTTTTCGTTGAGAACGAGGCATAAAAAGCTCTAATGCACAGATAAGCAAGTATAACACTCGAAATGTCTTGCTGAATCGTGTAGAAGTATTGGGTTTGGCTTGACAGGTCGTTTGTTGTTTTATCCTTGGAACGCATTTGATTTATTTTATCCGATTGTGTTTGAAGAAGCTTCGTGAAGTTTTTTCTTGTTTAAGGATATAACAAGATACGCACTTTAATCTATCTATATAGGTGTCACAGTGAGTGCTCATTTGCCACACCACTTGAGCTTCGGTGAAATGGTTAATGGCTGTAGTAAAAACTTGATGGGAGGAAAGGCCCTGTACCCGGAAGAAGATAGAGCGATAAAACCGATTGGCCATAAAATAACCAATTAGAAAAACATTACGAGCTTCTTAGGAAAAGACAGATGCTAATCGAACGCTACTAAAGAATATCAACAGAACTCGATCAACATTCCTGTTGGGTTTCACTGAATCCGTACAAGAATTGGCATTGCTCCAAGTGAAAGGAAACTCACCGCCCCAGCTTTCGTCGTCGTTTTCATGTCTTATTCAAAAGTCACTTACGACCGTTTGTTACTTCGTACTGTGAATGGACGGCCGTCAGGGGTGCTAGCAGCAAGGGACAACAATTTTTCTTTCAATAGGACGCCCTGGCATGTCTGACACAAAGCTTGTCCTGGGCCGATAAATCTCTCCCGTGGCTTAAAAGGCCGGTGATTTGTTGTAATCGCCAGACCGGTAATGATAACGTATTCTAGTGCAATCTCTGTTGAGCCCAGCTTGGTGTCCTTTTCAGCTCCAGACAAGCTGGTAGTGGGGTAGGGGGGGGGGGGGGGTTCAATTTACCCAGTTTGATTTGCAGAAAAATAAAGCTATTCGAAGACACAACCTAGACCACCTAGACCACGAGGTTACTAAAGAGGGGATTTGAAAAAAGATCATAGAAAGCTATGAAGGAAGATGATGAGGTGTGAGATCGTAAAACGTGGCCCTTATGTTTTGGAAAGCAAAAAATGTGAACCGTTGGATAGTTTTGCGAATTGTTTATGATTAAATAACAAAGAAAAAAAAAACATCGGTTAAAAAGAAGACCAACAAAATAAAAAAAAAAATTAGTTCAAACGTTATTGAACTGGCTATATCTTTCAGTCTGTCATGCTTCTATGAAGTTCAATAGGACATTTTCTACCATTTCTAGCTAAAAAATGATATTTGTAATTTAACTGTCTCAGACCTCTTGTTTGTATCGATTTTTCCTCAGAAGCAACCTTTTAAAAGCATGTAACCAAAAGGTAACATTTTTTGTTAAAAAATCATAACTCGAATCAAGTCAAAACAAAGCAGAAAGTACTTGCAAGCTGTGGTTGGAAAAATTTACCAAATACTTCTTTCTTTTATTTTAATTTTTTGTCTTAGAGGAGTCAAAACATTCCACATAAAAGCTGGCAGTACGGTTAATTGAATACGTGCCCCACAGTGCTCCCACAGACCATCATTATAAAAATAATGCACCGAAAGTTATGAGTATACCATTCGATTCGTTATTACGTACTGAATCTCGGGTCAACACTTCAAAGTCGTCGTACGATATTATTTTGAGTGAGGGGATTTTCAAATAAATCTTTTTACCAATTGTAAATGTCATGAGATATATAACTTGGGTTGTGTAGAAAATGTTTTGGAAGTTATTTCATGAAATGGTGGTTGAAAAACGTGCTCTACAATGAGTACAGCTTACCAGTCAGTTTCAGGCCGAAGTGTCCCTTGTTGTTCGAAGCAGTCAACTCCATTCAATTCGGTCCATGGTTGTTGTTCTGTAAAGCTTCATCTCCATGATAAATATGAAAGTTGAAAGTTGAGCACGTGTTCCTTGCGTGGGAGGATCAAATTTATCCACGATTCGAAATTGTGAAATTGCAAGTTATATGAGTGCATTACTCTGCGCGTCGCGCTCGTTAGCGGTGTGTGTACAATGGATTGCATGGCGATGTGACTCTTTGCTCAATGAATATAATATTTGGAGAGCGTTGCATTGTAGTGTGTGACGTGTTGCTGGTTGGCTTGTGTTTCGTTGTCATAAGCATCATCGCCGTCAAAGCATCATCGAAGTGTTTCTGATGAGCAGTGCTGATACAAGTCATTTTCCCCAGCAAAATTCTTCGAAAATTACAACCAATCATTTTCAATTTTCACTTCCAATGATCGCAGCACTCTTTCAGATACACTAGATTTTCGTCCAAGTAACGTGCTGTTGTACTCAGAGGAAATAGATCGCGCGCATCGTTCACGGTTACGGAATGAAATTTGACGACAAATCCAACCAAATGATCTTCACTTCAAAGCAAAAAAGAAAAACAAACAGTCCACGCAACCAAAATGAACCTCACCGAAACACTTTTTCACTGACACTGACCGATGCCTTGACAATCTTCGTTAACTGATAAACTGATTTTGTTGTCTTTCTTCCATCGCATGAAACATAATGAGGTGTTTTGACATTTCACGTCCATGCAAAAAGCGGGAAGGGAGAACTCTGAAAGGAATGTAAAAAATTAACGTTTACGGATGCTTTTTTTCACTTTCACTCAAGAGTGTCAACAAATATCAACCCTGCTGAGTGATGAGTATTAGTTCTTGTGTCTAACATTTACAGAATAAAGGTACTCTGTTTCGTTGTCAAAGTTAGGCTTGTGAACGGTCAACACCTTCATTTGATTCGCTTCATTGGTGTGCGTCGCAGTAGGCTTTCGTTCGTAAATGAAGAAAGACCGTCGGCTCTCGCACACAATGGATGATAAAATGACATTCACGCATCGAAGAAAGGCACACCATTCCAATATTTCTCAAACTATTTGTATTCTTACAATTTTAACAGACTTGGATAAACATTTCCAATCTAAAAGAATTTAACAATTAACTTCCTACATGAATCTATTTTCAAGTTATTTCGAATTAAGGTTTGAAAATTTAGAAAATAATACTAATTTTATTTTATTAATACGAAAAAGAGTTGAATTTTTCTTACATTTTTTTTTAGTTGAAACTTGGCATTATTTCAGATCTTTTAGTAAAAAAATCAGGATGGAGAAACGTTTGGCGAGGTTTTATTTAAAAGTTAAGCTATGCTTACGCCCTTTTGGGAAATAACGCTTGAGCCTGAAAAATTTGTTCACCGGCGGCCAATTCCCAGTTTGCTAACATAAATACGTGAACAAAGTTCCATTCCAATTTAAAAGAGTCGTAAAATTGTTTCGTATTGTCAGTTAAAAAAAAGCAAAGCCTTGGTGCTGCATTCTGATTCGGAACTTGACCTTCTGTCTATTCATACAGGACAATTGCGGGGCTAGCGCTACGATCCTACTGACACTATCAGTCTCTCCCGAGCCCCGACTCGAACTAACGACGACTGGCTTGTTAGGCCAGCATCGTGCCTCGAAACCATCTGGGAGATTATTGTCAGATCATTAGACATAAGAACGCTCACATATGAATATTCATTAGTTGACTGTTATAATTGAAAATCATGGATTTTCTAAAAAATATCAACTTTTATTTTCTCTTTCCAATTTTTGACGTAGGACTACGTCTAACCGCACTATATCGAGATACATTCCGCGAACACTAAAACCAAGATGTAACGTCGGAATGAAAGATTTCAAACGGTTATACTGATGTAACCACATGATGGATCCTAATAATCAATATGTCGTTGGATTGATAAAATGATGGACAATTTTGTGATTCTTCAATTTTCATTATCACTTCACTGTTACACAGTGAAAATTGAATAAAAGTTTCAAGGGCGAATTTTCACCAACAATGCACCAATCATATGCGAGCACGCCTGGCACAGACTTCATTAATAGACACCAACTGCCTGCTGTGATATGTATAGCAGTGGCAAAAAAAAAATTGACAGAATCTCCCCGTCCCAATAGGTCAACTAATGTTAGCTTCCATGAGCCTAGACTATTTTGATGTCTTGAAGGTGAAGCTTTTTCGGAAAGTTCGTAACCACCTCTACTATCAGACAGTATTACGTTCTGCTGTTAACAAATATGTTAATGTTAATAAAACTGATGTCTTGAAGGAGAATATAATGGCACAGGCAACAGTACTGCACCGAGCAATGTATGAACAGAGCGCTGGTTACTTGTCGTTTGTCAGTGCAGAAAAACTCGATATTTATATTGGTGCAGTCAAGCCAAGTAAAACTACATTGCCGCTGTTGACGCACAGTGGAGGGAGCTGACATCGCTGGCGACGTGTGTAGACGCTTTATTTATTGTGTCCGTGGTGATCGCGTTTTATTGTGGTATATAGCACGAAAAATTGTGAATATCGTGTGGTAATTGTGGGTAAAAGTGTTTCGAGTGTTATAACAGTGTTTTAAAAGTGATTTGGAAGTAAAACGGTCTGGAAATTTAAAGTTTTATTGCCGTTTTTTTCACAATTTGTCGCCTAGCAAATGGCTGCTTTTAAAGCGCAGTGTTGTGTTGGTGACTTTCCTTTGATACGGTAGTGTGCAAGCTTATTCTCCGCCGACGGCACGATCTGCTGTGAGGCAGAAACTGAGAGAGCGGCAGTTGTAACCATAGAAACAAGTTGCCTATACTTGTTTGCGTGCGAGCGGAGAGGGAGTCATGTTTGGTTTGCTGAAAGCTGATTCAATGGCTAAGATAAGTGCATACATTTACAGACATGTTTGTTCATTTATAAATGACTCGAAGGTAGTAGTTTTCACCGACAAGAATCAAATAGTTTTTTTTTTATATATATATTTCGTGTTGTAGTGTGTGCAGTACAGTATGATTTTTTAGCGATGAATTTGTGCGTCATTTAATGGCGAATTCATCTTTCATGTGTAGCTACCACAGCGTAGTATTTTCGTACTGTTCTGTCATTCATTTATGCACCGCATGAAAAGGTGTACCAGACGATTGCTGTTTATCTATTTTGCGATATTTCATAATGTTAAAATTGTCTTGAATTTCCGAACTGAAATATATCTGATGACTATGTTTTAATATCCATTGTCATTCCTTTTCTATTTATGACTTCACTAGCTTTTGAATAATTATTTTTACGCCATAGCTAAGCTTTGTTAAATATGCTAAATTTTTATAGGCGCAGATCCAAAACGGTGAAATGAATAATAATTGTTCTGGCATTTTGTAAAGGGTTCAGGAATACTGTAATGGTGTGTCAAGCTCGTTTCCGCAGCTGTGCTACACCGTTCTGGACTACACTTTACAGCACGAAAACGAACACGCAAGCGACGCTACACTCAGTTGTCATATTTTTCGTACGGCATTTGAGAGCATTTGTTTTTGTTATTAGTGTTTTGAGACTGCACCCTGTTTCTTTCGGGTGTAGTCCAGGATAAAGTGTGTAGTCGGATACAGAAAAAGTATAGTCCGGAAAGTGAAAAAAAAAGTACAGGACAAAACTGTAGTCCGGGTGTGAACGTGCTACGGAGACGAGTTCGACATTACTTATGCTTTTACGCATGTCGTTTGACAAAAAGGTCCCTATTGCTCAGCTTAATAATGAGCCAACATAACGCGTAACATTACTTGAACTCGTCACCCAGAGAGTACTGGTGTGGTTTGTGGAATTCAGAGTATGGTGCATTGTTGCTAGTCGAAGTCGAAATCTTATAATTCAATTTTTTCGATTTGTCTAGTTTTTGAGCAGAGGTTTTTGTATACTATGTCCCAATAATGACTAGTTCGGCATTTTGTCAACAAACTTAAGATATATATTTTGATCAATCTGCGTATCTGCATTTTTCAAATTATTGGGGCTTTAGATGCATGAAACTTTGCCAATTTTTCTATTTGATAGGCAACACTCACATCGACAGCTAATAGAGAATCGGCGTGAAATATCGTGCTCCCGAGCGTCTCCGTCGGTAGTCGGGGATTGAGCGGTCGTGCATAATGCTTTGGTAAAACGCGTCTCCGGCCCAGGAGAGTTTTATGATATCTTAGTTCGAATCGTCCACTTAGTGTGGTATACCATTTTGCGTTTCACTAGGATGTACCACACTTACCTGTGCGTGACCCTACAACACTCTTTAGTTTATTACTGCTTTAAATCGGTCTCAAATCAAAAAATCGCTTTTTTAGAACAGACGAACAGTATAAAAGAAACGTCGTTAGTCGACCTGTTAGGCTCAAAGCCAGATGCCCGGGTGACCGAATATCTAGAGACTTCGCGTCGATACCTTTCATGAGGTCGTATTTTCTACAGATTGGTTATAACCATGTTATAATTTTCGATATAAATAGGGTCACTTCACGAAGAAGTGATAGGAGTCGCGAGGCGTTAACGTGGACTCAACTCTTGTAGCTTTCGTAACATTGTGTAGTCAGCTGAGATCAATCAATGGGAGATACGTTTCGGTAGTTGCATAATAACTGCATAAACAGTTGTTCAAATATTTGAGTCGGTCTTGATTGAGTCATAGGTCCGGTATCCTCGCGTGCGCTTTATTTTTGCGGTGTTACTTCATCTAACATATTGATCGCGTTATGACTTCCGTAGAAGGTATAATGAACTCGTACGTGCGATATTTATTATTATGAACCCGGTACTCGAACTCAGCGCATCGTTTACCAAAACGAAACCTGCTGCAAACCTTAACCTTTTCTCCAACATCCCAGTGATTTCTCGTGGAAGTGCAGAGGTGTTCTCGGCTTCCAATAAAGCGAGTATCATGTCAACATATTCCTATACACACTCCTTTTTTGACCTGCATTCGGATGCGGCCGGCGCTGGTATTGCCTAATATAAAGATTAAGGTCACCAGTGTTTACACATTGAAGATGAATGTTAGTCCCAAGCATCATCTGTTGGTTCTCTGTGTAATTACAGCTGATCTGGCAATAACGGAGTAGCAACCGCGGGCGGTCAATCATGCTCATGCTCATGCTCATGCTCATTGCCGCTGTTGACGCACAGTGGGGCGTGGAACACAATCGAATTGCCGTTTGAATTGTCTTCTTCTTCTTGTTTCGTATAGCAGCAAATATCAGAATTCAATATGATTTTTCGGCTGTCGCAAAATACGCTGCGCCGCCGGGGACAACAAAATGCGTTGTTTATTTTTGAACTCTACACTCTGCTTTTTTCAGATTTATTTAAATAACTGAATATAGAGCATTTAAAAGAAAATAGAAAACCAAAATGCTCCGTACAGATCTTTGAAAAGGTAGTTAAACGAGCTGTACTGATGATTATATTTTACTAGCTAAATGAATTTAGTCCAATATGACAATACTAGTTGCATCCCGCGGTGGCGGTATAGAGGAAAACCAAATTCTTTGCATCTTGATTTTAGAGTTCCGACATAAGTATTTGCATTTTTCAACTGAAAATTTTTTGAATTAGCATTTGCAAGAAAATATTACTTTCCATAACCTTACTTGTGTGTCGAGCTTCGAAGCCGCAAGGTTACAGAGTTCACTTTGACAAGCGAATGGTGATAGGTTCGAATCTTAGTAGAACCAAACTATTCGTTCGCAAAAAAGGACTTTAAGTATGGGATTATTCTCAGGCTCTTCCACACAAAATCTTCTCTCCAGATTTAATAACCTCTCGTCTAAAGCTTCGATAATATTATAGACTATGGCACGTTATATGCTTTTAGAGCGATAGCCTGCAGGAGGATATGATAAGGTCGATAAGGAAGGAAGTAGGTTACTAAGTCTGAAGGAGAAGACAAAAAGCACTATAACACGGAGCAGGTTACTTCTCAATAAGTAGCACTGCAAAATGGTGAAAAAAAAAACAGAAATGTGCAAACAGCAAAAACGTCCGGACAATGCCACAATAGATCAAACAACTACTAGTCGCAGTGGGGTCCACACAAAAAAACCTTACCTGTAATTGAACAACGCTATGCAAACATTAATTGCTGAGGATAATGTTGTGCATCACTTTAGCCCAGTTTATTTTCGAAGATAACAGACTTATGACTTTCAAATATGGTATCTTCGTTGGTCTTTGGTATCTTGAAACTGATCAAATATTTGCTGATTGATTCTGTATACTGATAAAATGTTTAAATTGACCTGAATTGAATGTTAACATGTTCATAAAATTCTATGTCAATTTCAAATTTTCTGTGAATATACATTTTCTACTAAAACAGTAATTCGCTATCGATATTTTTTCCACGAGCTTGTAACTGCAGGAAAAAAATTTATATGACATCTTTGCCGTTTTGTGATCGGTGAGTGAGCCAACTTCAACAAGACAAATAGATATTGAAGGAAGTTTAATTTCTACTAAATCGTACTCAATTAATTATTTTATAGAAGGTGGCCTTTTCACGTATTAAAGAAAATTCGCTGTATTAGAATGAAAGGTATTCATCAATGGTCCAGAAACCAAATTTAGGGGGAAATTTGGGTCTAGAGCTCTATAGCAATATTTTAGAGAAAAACTTTCTTCTACAATGTTGTTACATATGATAAAGCGCTTATTGAAAAAGTATCAAAAATTAAGGTGACCAAAATTTTCGATGCTATCAAGTATCTAACTTTTTTATTTTTGTAGATAGAAAACCTTGTTCTACAATTTTATAGCTCCAATTTGTATGAAATGATGACGTGGGACTAAACACGGTAATTAGGGGATTTTTTGTTACAAAAAATACAGAGCCTGCAGACAGAATCAAGGTGTTTGCTCAGCGACTGTACGTATTTTTATTTTCAGCCTCCCCTGGAAATATTTTTTTTAAATATATTCAACAACACTCGAAAGAATATTGTATATATTTGGCGATATTAGTATTAGCCTGCGGTATTTTTTTGTGCAAACAACATGTATTTGACAAGACACAAGCATATCACTCTTGTTGAAAAGCACCAAGAATTTCTCATAATGCGTCAAAATCAGAATTAACTCTATTTCCTCTAAAACCAAATCCAATAATACTTACGTTATCATAATAAATGGTTTTGTCTTATTTTACTCTGATTAAATCAAATCTATAATCTGGTTCTTACTTTCAAAATAATATAGATGTCCTTACAAAGGTTCATCATTTGGCAAACATAAGAAGATATGTCTAACAAGTTCCAGCAAAGAACCGTAACAATCAACAATTCCATTTTTGTTTTTTGCTTGACTTTTTTTTTCATTTACCAACAACTACTGTCGTTGTATTAGGAAGACTGCTAACTCTATTTCCTCTAAAACCAAATCCAATAAAACTTACGTTATCATAATAAATGGTTTTGTCTTATTTTACTCTGATTAAATCAAATCTATAATATGGTTCTTACTTTCAAAATAATATAGAAGTCCTTTCTAAGGTTCATTATTTGGCAAACATAAGAGGATATGTCTAACAAGTTCCAGCAAAAAACCGTAACAATCAACAATTCCATTTTTGTTTTTTGCTTGACATTTTTTTTTTCATTTACCAACAACTACTGTCGTTGGAAATAAATTTTTTTAAATATATTCAATAACACTCGAAAGAATATTGTATATATTTGGCGATATTAGTATTAGCCTGCAGTATATTTTTATGCAAACAACATGTATTTGACAAGACACAATCATATCACTCTTGTTGAAAAACACCAAGAATTTCTCATAATGCGTCAAAATCAGAATTAACTCTATTTCCTCTAAAACCAAATTCAATAATACTTACGTTATCATAATAAATGGTTTTGTCTTATTTAACTCTGATTGAATCAAATCTATAATATGGTTCTTACTTTCAAAATAATATAGAAGTCCTTACAAAGGTTCATTATTTGGCAAACATAAGAAGATATGTCCAACAAATTCCAGCAAAAAACCGTAACAATCAACAATTCCATGTTTGTTTTTTGCTTGACATTTTTTTTTCATTTACCATCAACTACTGTCGTTGTATTAGGATGACTGCTAACTCTACTTCCTCTAAAACCAAATCCAATAATACTTACGTTATCATAATCAATGGTTTTGTCTTATTCAACTCTGATTAAATCAAATCTATAATATGGTTCTTACTTTCAAAATAATATAGAAGTCCTCACAAAGGTTCATTATTTGGCAAACATAAGAAGATATGTCTAACAAGTTCCAGCAAAAAACCGTAACAATCAACAATTCCATTTTTGTTTTTTGCTTGACAATTTTTTTTCATTTACCTACAACTACTGTCGTTGTATTAGGAAGACTGCTAATATACATACGTTAATTATGGTAAAGCTTAGAGAAATAATATATCATCTAACAATTTTGAAATGTAAAAAGAGATTCTAATGAATCTTAGCAGATGAACCAAAAATTCACAAGCATTCGCAGGCTCTTACTCTTCTATAAATGTGTATATGTGGAATTTACTCTTTCGATACTATCCGGTCACGATTATTTAGTGAATATCGAAGGTAAAATTGAATAAATATCCGTTGCGAAATTTACAATTCTCGTTGAATAGTTTATGGTAATCATATTTATGAGATAAACTGCAGCATTGCAGTTTTTCCTCGATTGCACACGAATAGAAATGTACGAACAAAAGTGTACCACTGCAATATGAATAGTACCGCTGCAGTATGAATAGAAGTGTACCGCTGAAATGTACGAATAGAAGAGTACCGCTGCAATCATAGACGACGAGAGACCTGCGGTTCTTTACTCCATTGGTACTGGTACTGCTTTTACCGGCATGTTTTCTTTCAAGACATCAGTTTTTATTAGGTTTTCAAAGCAGGTTTAGGAATTGTTCAAGAATGGGGATTGTTTCAAACTTTTCGGAAAACTTTTACCTTCGAGACATCATATTAGTCTAAGCTCATGGAAGCAAAAATAAATTGACCTATTGGGACGGGGAGACTCTGTCAATTTTTATATCGATATCGATACAGAGAATAACACGGGGAACGGATGGTGTCCATTCACGTCGTCTGTGCTAGGAATGCTTGCATGTAATTGGTGCATTGTTCGCGTAAGTTTCCCTGTAACTTTTTATCAATTTTCACCATTGAGCAGTGAGATAATAATGATAACTAGCGTGTTATAAAGTTGTTACACATTTTATCTATCCAACAACATATTGGTTATTGTTATCCATCATGTGGTTATGCTGTTATTAACGTTTGAAATCTGACGCAACATTTGCCAGTTTCATCTCCAATTTTACAGAATGCATCCCAGTATAGTAAACAAAGACGTAGTCCCACGTCAAAAGTTTTTCTCTAAAACATTGCTATAGAGCTCTAGACCCAAATTTCCCCCTTATTTTGGTTTCTGGACCATTGAGCTTAAAATAAACTAAGCAAACTACAAAAGTAAAACGAGCTCAAATCAAACATAGCTTCAAACTTAAAATATAAAATTATTGTAGTTCTACGTCAACTATACGGTCGTGTCTTGGATACCACCCTCCTACTATTTATCTATCATTTCATTGAGAGTGATGAAAAGTACGTGAAAAATACTTTTGCATGTTTGCCTTAGAACTATGGCTGGCGTGACGCAATGCTGGTGTCATTTTTTTTCGGATATGTAGTATCTCTTGACCGGACTTGTTTTTGAGAACTGAAGTTATTCCCTTGATCTCATTCTCCAGTTTTCTAATACCGACGCATATAACAAATCGTCAAGGGTGACACTAATCAGCTTAATAAATATTGTTGGGAAACCGTTTTCAAGCATAATCAACCATAACTCGTTGCGCTTAACTAAATCGTATACCACATTGAAGTATATTAACAGATAATAAATCTGCATGTTTATTTCTTTGAGTATTTGGATAAGAAAACTGGCAACAAGGCCGATTGTTCGTGCTCGTTTTTTTCTCCACGTAATTTCTTCATTACAAGTGTGTTTTTCGCGAAAACAAATGGTGAAATCAACTAAAATTACTAGTGTAGGTGTTTCAAATAACAGAACTATCGGTATATGCAGCCTTAGGAGGATTTCGTGCGAGATAAGTGATATTATTTATTTAGATTTTTTCTATTTGAGTTGTTTGCGTTGGCATACTATATGCTCAACTGCAATTGTTTTTTGACATGTAGGCGGAGTTGTATTTCTTTGCTTTGATCAGATTCATACAGATCTGTTTCGTATGTATTTTTGGTTGAGCGAAGAGGAAAAATGAACTAATTATTTACTAAAATGTTTGTAAATAAACAGAGGATGTCTTGTTCATACGAATGCGTCACTTAGCACATATTTTTATAGTTTCGGGTTTATGTTTCGGAGAACATTGGACTTATTGTCAAGTTCAACTAAGAGGTGAAGCCCTGCTGACTAAAGATTGATTTGTTACTAATGAAAGTTACGTCAAACCGGTGGATAAAAATTAGCGTATAACTAATTATTAAGAGTCTAAGCTCTACGTATTCATTCACCCATAACTACAGAACATAAAACAGTAAAATTGCTATATAATTAGTCTAAAAATTCAACTGATAAAATACAAATTAAACTAAGAAGTCGGTAAATCACAATAGCTTAAGCTCTTCGTAGCTCTCAAAATTCATTCCTATAATATAATCAATTATCGACCCGCAACATTTAACAGATGTATCCCAGGGTCTCCCTTTCCTACTAAAATTTCCCATCTCACGTAACATTTATGAGGGCACGTAGAGTTCTCTGCGGTTCTCTTAAGTAAATGTTGGACTAACATTCCTTTTCCGTTCCCCAACAGTTGCAAGGACGTGGCCAGGGCGGTAACAATTCTCTGGAGACATCTGACCTTTGTTTAGCAACATTTGATTAGATCCCAAATTTCATGTTGCTGCTTACAAACGAGGTTAATTTGTTCTCGTAAACAGAGTATTGTTGCAGACACCACCTACGAAGTTGTGCAGCTGTTTATGCTATGCTATGCTATGCTATGCTATGCTATGCTATGCTATGTTTATTTCTTTGAGTATTTGGTCCATTTTGTATCGACATACCCGAAAGCCGCACTGGTTTGTTCTAACGAAAGGTTTCCTGGACAACCTCAGTCCAGGCCTCAAGATTAAGGAGTTTTATGCAATCGAGTAGGTGGCCCTTCTTGTAGACTGGGCACATGAGTCTGTCTAACAATGGTTTATTTTTACCCAAACAAATTTGTACAAACTTTCTTGACATCATTCTCGGTTCGGCAAACTCACAGCTTGTTCATGCTTTTTAATTTCACTCCTGTTTCTGTCGACAGCTCTACTCTCTTTACTGTTTAACAACACCTCAAAATGTTGTTTCTAACGCATTATCACTAGCGTCTCGTCAGTTATCAGGTTCTCTTTCCTGTCGTTGCTAATGACAGGCACAGTTCGGTTCCAGACTCCGTTTACTGTTTCATAAAAACCTCTCGTGACTGGAGGAGAACATACCTTAACTTCTGCAAGAGATTGTTCGTAGAGCTCGCTCTAGGTTGTTCTAGCCTGTCAATACTTCCCCTTCATCTGGTGTGTCAGGTGATTGGCCGAATCCGTTGTATGCTAAGACGACCGTTTCAACATGTCGCGATATAATGAGATCATTAACTCCGAGGTTTAGGACTGTTAAATGAAGAAGTTTTAAATCTCGAAGGCCATGGATCAATTTTTCTCGAAGGAGCTGAAAAGTATCGCTGGTGTTTAACTGTCAAACATGTATGACCTCCAAGATGCCACCATCTGATGGTTACTACTAAAATTATGTTTGCCAACAGCAATGGGATAACAGTGGTGTAATAATGCACTCAAAATTGTGGTTCGAATATTTTACATTGCAGTCATCTGTTACTCACTAGTGATGTTAGCTTTGATAGCAACTGAGAGTGTTTTTCTGCGTAACCTTTAAAATAAATTAACTTAATCATTGTAAAACGTGTTGCTATTTTTGGTCAATAGCTCTTCAAGTCTCCTAACCAGAATTCTGTTATCTTCTCCTCCACTTAGCTTCTTTTCATTCTTTTCTGGATTGTTATAGAGTTACGCCCTAATATGACAGCCATCCGACGGACTCGACCAAATTCTTCACAACCCAATCAAATTTAAAATAATCTCTTTTGCACGTGCTATAAATATATTCTGCAGAGTGTTCTCGCTTGGGGAAACATAATGGAAGACGTTCAATACTATTTCGATTCATAACCTCTTTTTCAAATGTTCAACTTCCTGGCAAGTGTATTGATGCGAAATGATAAAAACAAATTGAAAAGTGATCCAATTAAAACCGTCACTTCCGCTTGTTTTTTCCGATGCAGATTGAACAGCAAAATCCTTGCTGGTAAGGGCGAACATTCGCCCACATACCTTACTTCCTTACAAAAAGCAACACAAACAAACCACACCCCTGCTTTGCACTGCATGATCATGTTTCCGCTTGCTTGCGTCGTTTCGGTAATTCTACGAGTTTCCGGCTGTTTACGAGCTGAAGTTTTCATTCTTACACGTTGAGTCATTTTTGCTTTTCTCTCCTGTTCGCAAATACTAATGCAATCACACTGGCCAAACAGAATCGTGGTTGGAATTCGAATGTTGTGGTGGAACTTCAACTTTTCCGATTCGTGTCATTCGTCTAATTTTTTCAATCGTGCAGATTAACTCGATAATTAAGCTTTTCCGGTTCCTGCTTTTCTCTTGTTGTGTAACTAAACCTTTTTTATTTCATTTGTACGAAACTAGCCTACGGAGGTGCTTTCAAGTTCCAGAAAGCCATTACACGGCTCAATCAGTGTTTTAATTCTGTAGCTGTATTCGATGAACAGAGAAAACTTCGCTAAAAGAGCAGCTCGTTTCAATTAAATCACTGCTGTTTGCCATTGTGGATATGTAGTTTATTCATGAGAGGAAACTTCGAGAAGAGCAGATCGCCGCAAAGCTGTTCCCCATAGTAGTACCACTAAAAACATTGGTCTATCTAAGGTTTCGATTGGATTTCGCAAATTGGAAAATGTTTAGATTTGTTAAACAGTTTTCAGCAGGTTTGGATTAAACTGAAAGAGAAAATTAGTGGAACAATTCTGACAACAAATTAATTAGAAGCTCGATCAAAGAGCAACTTGGCATATTATTGAATTGAATTGAAAACTCGAATTCTTTTCCCGTCAATGTGAAGATGGTAGTATTTGGTAATAGTTGACAGATACGCAACTAGAGTTGCACATTTTAACATTGAAATATGTTAAATATTTGAATAATAAGTATGTAAACCCAATCTGTTTTGTAATTCAAATAACACGAAGTTTAGTTTGTCAATCTGTTACTCATTCACCATCTATGACATAAAGTGATGAGTCCATTTCTAGCTGGACTGATATCGAACACTCCTACAAAGCACATCTTGTAGCTGTACATCTCCATATGAGCCAAAAGCCAATCACTACAGGCCATCTGGTCGTCCTCGTTAAATAAGCTCTTCAACTGTGTAACTCGAACGGGTCACAAACCACCATATAGCTAGAGTTGTTTTGCACCATGGCAGAAAGCAAAACTAGCGGGTAATTGAATATTTATCCAATGCGAAATCGTTCAGCCAACCATTAAATATCATCCGAAATAATTTCCCACCGCAAATCCAGATGAAATACGATGTTTGAGCTGTAATTACATCGAACCAACAAAAATTTTGTTATTAACCGCACTTCCCGTTCCTGACTGTGGAAACGATCACCAGCATCAGTAACGGCTGTGGGATATTTCAATCAACATCATCAGACCAAAGCAGAGGCTCACTGCAAATACTGTTACAGGTCAGTCATCACCGGCCAACGCCAAATGGCAGCCAAGTACATAGAAGCGTCCATCGGCCCATTAATGGCAACTTGTTAGTGGTCTGTTTTCCATCCACCTCTCCGTTTCGGTACGATTTGGTACCAAACTCGAACTGTTGTCGTCCTAACGAGCAGCAGTAGCTAATTTGGAAAGGTCGGCCATCGTCACCTGAAATGGATTTAGTTTGTGTATCGGGCGATACGATGTATAAAGCACAAACCAAATATTTCATAACCATGCGGCCTGTCAACGGGTAGACCTTTAATGGTAGCATAGTGGTTTGTAGCAAAACATCAGATGATTTGGTTCAATGCTACACGCACAAACAGTAGGGGTCTTCACATCGAGCTCGTATACGAATACCCAGCCGTAAACTGTGTATCTTCCATTACTCGTCAATGGAGGTGAGTATTTTTACGGCTGGGTATTTGTTTACGAGCTCGACATGAATACCCATAGTATCTATCTTCGCCATAAATCACAACGTTATAATTAAGTGGTGTGGCTCCGAAATTGTCAAAATTGCTAACTCCTGTGAACGTTTGTGCAGTGCATATAGTGTGAAATTATTTGACAAAATCTGCACAGTTTGATGATAGCTCGCACACTTTTGGAACCGCACTAAATACAAGTGGACCACCAGCAAAAGCGACAATTATTTTTGGTGATCAAACATCTGAATTAGGTTGCATTGGGCGTACTGATAACAGTGCAGTGATTGTTTCAATCACTAATAATTATAATATAAACTCGACAAAACAAATCAAAATTTACAAATATTTGACATCTTTCGCTCCTGTTATACACAACAGCAAGTAGCGACATCTGATTTTCAATGTCAAGCTGCTATCTACCGTCAGAGCGTGGATTCATAGAAGGCAGTGTGAAACTCATGGTCACGATTTGCTGCAGGCTGGCTTTCGTGCTCCATTAGGTTTTGAAGTAGAATACTTCTCTCAGGAAGTTCGGCTACATAGGGATGTGAAATGAAAATCTAAAACCGAAAAACGTAAAAAATATGTCCAATTTCAAATGCTAATAAATCGGTTAGTATTCGATGGATTTCCTTCGTTCTTGCAGCAATAGATTGGAAAATCTTCTAAGATTCTTCCTAAAAGAAGATAATTGTAATTTTATTATTCACACTATTGTAATATTGAAAATAGTCAAGCCTTGTCAAAACGAAAAATTCGACCTCTGCTTGGTCGTTATATGATTGCTTCCCAAGCACGGTCGACAGAATCATATACCTTGCAATTGAAAACATGCTATTTGGCCTACATAAGAGCCTGTTTCAGCCGAAGCCGCTCATAATAGTTCTAGACAGCGACAACAGCAGTCGTCCTCCCTTAGCAGCAGCATCAGCAGTGCAGTGGATACCAGCGATGGCGGAAAGCGGATTCCAGCAACGATAGCAGCTGGGCCAGCTGATGCAGGAACAGTGGATACCAATGGCAGCAGCGTATAGCGACCACAACTGTGGCATGACTATGGATAGCGAACTGCAGCGGATCTCAGCATCGATAGCGGATGATGCAGTGAGGCACTTTAGTGAAATGCAGTCTCTGTGCGATAGTGGGCACTAGGTAATGCATTCAATGAAAAGTTGACTCTTTTTGACCACGCGTGAGCCGTCTAGTTTTGAGTGTAATATCAGCATTTCATTGTTCACTTTATCACAACGAATACTTTGTTCGCACTGTCGGTGATAACGCAAGGATGTAATCGGCATTTTATCCGATACTAAATTGAACAACAAATTGTCCTTTTCAGGATGATATAACAACCGTTAATGTTTTCTCTTGAGTTATTTTCATTTTTAAATTTGAAAAAGTTATAAATTTTACTTTATCTCCGTGTCTCAGAACGTACTGAATTATCTTTTCCTTCAGTCATGGGCACGACATCCAAAAAAATTTCATCTCAAAATTTAAAAATTGTCAAGCCCCAACCATGACAAGCAACATACTATATTATTGAAAATGGTCAATCCTTGTTGAAGCGTAAAATTCGATTGATCTGATTAGTTAACGTTTATTTACTAGAAAAATGACTGACACGCAAGCAGCCGGGTTATTTTTCTTGTAAAAGTATTCTACTTCAACTTTGCGGTCGTGGCTTTGCACACAACCTTCCTGTTATTTTACTGTACTTGACATTCAGTTCGGTTTTCATCTTAATGGAGCAGCGTATTTTTTATGGATTTCATCCGTTAGGGGTTTGGGAAAAGGTCCGTTTATTTTACACCAACTTTGTTTAGATCGGTTATGTTTTTCTTTGGATTAAAGTTCCGTGATTTTTACGTATTGATATATAATGGGTTAACTAATCAATCTGATTGTAAATTTCGTCTTCCTGAGTCGAGTGGCATACGACGTTTGGGTCGTTAGATCACTTCTAAGGTGAAACTGTGTTGAAGCCACAAATGGCCGACTTCGAGCCACCACTTCGATTTTTCAAAAGCACAAGACTCGAAAATAGACAATGCGTTTCCTGTGAAAACGCTTCCTAATGTTTGTTTCACCACATCAAACATAAAAAGTGTTTCCACAGGTAACTAACTACACTAAAGTCGCTTTTTACGCGAAGGATACGTGCCGCGTAAAAAAACCGCGTAAATTCCGGAATCCGCGTAATAAAAACCGCGTAAATTTCGGAATCCGCGTAAAAAACACCGCGTAAATTTCGGAATCCGTATAAAGAAAGCCGCGTAAAAACCGCCTAAAAAAACGCATAAAAAGCGACCTTAGTGTATTATCTTGTGCCTTTGAACATTCGAATAGATGGCTCTAAATTGGTCATTTGCGGCTCCAACTGTCAGTGATTACTATAGTTACTATAGTAACAATTCAGTATTACTTCAGATGTGGTTCAGTTTCAGTTCAGTTTCAAGTTAGCTTCATTGCTTTTTCAGTTTAGTCGAAGTTCAGTTTTGATTAATTAATTAATTAATCTCCCCAGCTGGTCTCGAGGTACGATGGTGGCCTAACAAGCCAGCCGTCGTAGGTTCGAGTCTCGGCTCGGGAGAAGACTGTTAGTGTCAGGAGGATCGTAGCGCTAGCCTCGCAATTGTCCTGTACACTAAACAATTGGTTGCGAAGTCTGTGTATAATACAGAAGGTCAAGTTCTGAATCGGAATGTAGCATCAAGGCTTTGCTTTATTATCACGACGCATTTATGCGATAACTGAATGAAATTTGCGACTGTATTCCACCTTTTTCCAAGTTGTTACATGTATTTGGAAAATGTTAGCAAATGATTTTTATCAAATGGAAACTGTGGTCAAAATCTTCTACAGATACTCAGTGGTTTGATGGTCACCACTACTCGATAATGCTGGTCATAGACAGCGGTTTATGCATAACTAATTCGATTTTAAAGTTCGGCGTGTTCTGCTGAAAAAGCCTAATTCGTTCCAGAAAATATATTACACTTTATTCGAAGTGTTGGAATGTCTTGAAGAAGACGGTTTGCCCAACTTCACAGCAACATTGTGTACTCCATGCCACCTTTCAGCGTCCGCACGAACAGAATTTTGTCCTTCAGACGCAAAGGTGAAATATGCAACACGCAACAGCGTAATAATCGGTTGCACGGCTGACAGTACAACACTCTTGCTATCTGCTTCCATCGAGAAGAATTTGGTTGTTTCGCTGCGTGGCTGAGAGCTCCATCGGTCCAATTCCGCTATTTGTCGATACCAAATGGAATTCGTGTTTCGTATGTTAAAATTTAATGCGGAATAAAACCTGTTTACGTCTTGCGAATCTGCGAAAATGACAAAATCTGAGAAAAAAGGCAGAGCCACTTACAACATGAATCGAAAATAAACGTCGTATATTGAAAGCTTGTGATTAATTACCTGCTGCCTTTCCAGTTGATTTTCAGTTAATTTTTTTCACTGTTACGCAATTGAAAATATATGATATTTATTATACCAAAAGTCCACAAGATAGGGTAGGAAACATATTCTAAGCAGCTTTAGGAACCGCCTATGTATCGAGACGATATACTCGAAATGTGTTGGGTGAAATTCAAACAAAAGTATATTAATCTGTTCTCTATCTTTTTCTCAATCAGAACTTGTTTTCAGATTATGAAACTAAGTTAGCAAACTTTAACAATAATCAATTAAAATTACCAATCGAAGGACACTATTCCAATCACCCCGAACCTATTTTAAGCAGTTTCCATCTGTTTTGCAGGCGTTTTTTTTTTTCAGCAGCCGAAGTGGCTCCTGGATGGCTGCATTATAGGTCGTTTTGCTTCGATTATTGTTTGTGCACAGATTTCTTTGTGATTAACGGTATTTCTCAAATTCGTAAGACAGCTAGACAATCAAAAGTTTCCGTTTCCATCATTGAAATTGTCGGTATTGACCAAAATTCAAGAGTTTGAGGCCTGTTTTCTTCGACTGATTAAAATAGGCGCCTTTCGTTTAGAACGCTTCACCTTTCGATTAGAACGCTGGTGTTGAAAATCCGTCCAGTGATATGTATATGTATATGTATATGCATTTTAAGAGGATACATTTTCGTTACACTTTCTGCAGTATGGCATCCTACTAAAGCAAGACGTATTCCTACGTTAAAACAAAAGTTTATTTTCAACTTATCACATGCGATCGCTTTTGGTAGACATTTTTAATAATTATGATCAAATCTTGTGTCAGTGCGACACGAAAAAAATTGCGATACGATGAAAACTACACAACCAAGTACCGCGTAGTTGCAAGTTTAAACGTTTATCGCACGCTATCATGATAGTGCCCAGTGTGACTATTTCATTACAGCAGCATTGTTAGCAATGTTAGTATATGGAATGCTATTCGATAATAATATTCTCTATATTGCTCTCCGTGAACGAAATCTTTTGGCATCATTTGTACAGATCTATATCTAAATCAAATCAAATTTCGTAATTTATTTTCTGCTCAAGATCCGCTCAAGAGACAGTAGGATTGTAGAACGACCACAACACCACCGGCGGGAAACTAGAATTTCCAATTATCCTTTTGCATCGGTCATCAACCGCCAGGAGGGGGCACAACATTCCACGCTTAACCATTTCATTACCCAGGCACTATCGAGCGTCGTCGGACAATTTTCCACGCTGGCGCCAATTGCTTCACAGCGTAATTGCCAAGCAAGACTCAATCATGCCGGGATAAATTGGATCCTTCAATGTCGAATAAATTGCGCTTGATTCCAATTCCAAGTTTATTTATAGCACATAGGTCGGTCGTTTATGATAATAACTTATCAATATGATTGATTTGTGATATTGGAACTTTAGCATAGATTTGAAAGTATCTTATATCCGACTTTGTAGATCAATTATAAATTACGGCAGACGAAATCAGCCTTGCCTTTCGATCAAAGTTTTACTCTGTCATTTTTACCGATGGAATTGTAGTTTGATATTCCGGACAAACAACATATGGTGTCTCACAATAGGACAATTGCCTACCGGGAAATGGCTTCCAGCTGCCTGATTGCTAGTAACATCGCTGCAGCATGGCAGTGGTGTCGTCGCCGCCATGACAGTTGTTTGGTTCGACTTTTTCTCCCTTGGGGAGTATAATTCTGTGAAATAGCATCACACACTACCAAATTAAGTGTCAGACCCGTATTAGGTAATTGAGTTGCAATAATATTTGCGTTGCGGAATTTCACAACTGGTGATGATTTGTTTACTCGATCGGTTCTGTGCTTCGTGAAGTGATGATAGAATTTCCAGTTGAAACAGTATCAATTCAATGAAATCAATAAGATTAAAATTAGATAATACTAGGGTAATTTGGCCCACCCGGTAACATTTTACGCATTTTATCTGATATATTCAATGAATATTAGAAAACTATGCATGCAACATTGAATAACACACCTAAGAATCATACTACACTATAATTTTCGGCGAAAAACTGGCTCTAGGTAGTGTTATTTTGGAATTACTTCATACATATTCGAAGTCATGGCTGAGTCAACCCAAAGTCAAGAGGAAGTGGTAATATACAAGTCAACGTCCAGAAGCTATTGTAACAAATATATATGCTTTTGAAACAATTCGTTGTTGTAGTTACATCAATAAAATGCCATAGAAACAGTTTGTATACTCTAACATGTTGGTAAAAGTTGAAAAAGTGGTTAAACGCAAGGCCGAAATATGTTTGCCTCTTTCTGAAGCAAACATATTTTGGCCATGCCAAGTTTTGACATCTCCCTTAATTACCGTTCGGCCGTTGCACGTGAACAAAGAAGCAGCTTGTGACAATTTACAGATAACTACTTCTTAATTTATCACATTCAACTATATGTAATTGGATGAGAACGCCTGTCAAACTGCTATAAGCCAAATCATTTCATTTTTAGATGCCTAAAATTCACAGCAGAAGGATGTTCTCCTCAAACCCACTATTTTTGCTCTGAAAATACCGATGATGATCTTGAATGTAATTAGTCCGAACTATTTCCATACACGTCTGTAGATATAAAGGTGGGCCAAAGTAAAAATTTAGTGGCCTAAAATATGTTTTAGTACTGCGTAGAAAATTCTGGTATTTCTAGGATATTTTTCAATATATTGCATTGTTGAAAGGTGTATATTGAAATAGACACTTAGCTTTTAACAATGGTATAATAGAGTAGGTATTTATGTTGAAAAATTGTGTTTGTTTTTAATGAATTGTGCGAACACTTCCCAAAGCTGGCCAAAATACCCCCGTTACCCTATCAGGGGAAATAAAAAAAATTGGAAGCTAAATAAATTTATTGACTGCTGCAGTTAAGAGAGATTTTTTTTTCAATTCGTTATGCAGCTGCATTAACTTTTATCTGTTCTTGCTGTCGTATCTGTCGCTAGAAATGAGGTTAGTTGGACATTAACGGGCATAACTATTGTTGGATTATAAGAAAAACTCCACATCGAGCGCCCGTAGTGTCTCTTATAAGTTCCGCTTGCTCGGGACCAACGCAAAGTAATAGTCCTTGTGGCTATGAATACTTATGAATAAAGTTTTGTGATGAGGAAAAAACAATTACATTTTATGATTTCTTGTTTCTTATACGGCAGTGAATTTTTATTTTATGTGCTTTATTCAAAATAGTTGAACGGAGTGCCTGGAATGAGGCCACCATATTAATAAAGGGTGATTTTTTAAGAATTTGGTTTTTCTTTAAAAAAAAAAGCATAAAAATTACAAAACTGTATGAAATCTTTATTTGAGCCGATAAATTGGTTTATGCCATTTACTTTTTAAAGATAATTTCATTCAAATGTTGGCCATGGCTACGTTTTAAATGGTCCATACGACAAGTCCAATTTTTGGTCACTTTTTCGAGCTTTTCGGCTGGTATCTCGCGAATAACGCGTGTAATGTTGTCTTCCAAGGCTGGAATTGTTGTAGGCTTATCCGCATAGACGAGAGACTTAACGTAGCACCACAAAAAATAATCTAGCGGTGTTAAATCGCATGATCTAGGCGGCCAATTCACCGGTCCATTTCGTGAGATGAATTGCTCACCGAACTCATTCCGCAATATGTCCATTGCTTCGCGTGATGTGTGGCACGTTGCTCCATCTTGCTGAAACCACATGTCAACAAGACCCAGCTCTTCCATTTCCGGCAAAAAAAAATCAGAAATCATCGCGCGATAGCGAGCGCCATTGACCGTAACGTTACGATTTGGATCATCTTTGATGAAGTACGGACCAATGATGCCTCCAGCGTGTAAACCGCACCAAACCGTGCATTTTTCTGGGTGCATTGGCGATTCTTGTATTGCCTCTGGTTGCTCTTCGATCCAAATGCGGCAATTTCGCTTATTAACATACCCATTTAACCAGAAATGAGCTTCGTCACTGAAATGGTCGTAATGCGCGAAAAACATTTTTCACAGAGGACTAATTTTGGTAATAAAATTCGAATATTTGTAAGCGTTGTTCAGGCGTAAGTCTGTTTATGGTGAAATGGCAAACCAAACTGAGTACATTAGACTTTGACAGCTGTTAGAATTCCCGCGTGAACTGTCAAATCTGAATACACGAAAAACCAAATAGCAAAAAAATCACCCTTTATAACAAAGCTTACCCGGACTGTGCTAATAAAAATACAAGTGTTAAGAGATCATTTGCAGCCGAGAGTGCAGGAAATCCTGGCTACACAAAGGCTATTAAAAGAGAGATATTTTGGCTATTGAAAATGGCACCATTTCTCATTATTTAATTCAGTTTTCTCCAACTTTCTCGAGAAAAACAACTTTGTCAAAAATCTGGCTGATTTCATGCTGAGCAAAATCAACAAATTACAACAAATTCTTCAATAAACCTCTCCTCAATAGTTTTCTTTTGAACAACCACAAGTATAACACAAAAATTGATCAATTCTTCTTGGCTAAAAAAATCTTCCAAGTGAATGCTTCCTTTATTGTAATAAAAGCTTTCGGTGCTTTAGGATATCATAGCTAACGTGCATACAAAAATGAAACAAACCGATCAACTTTGATGCTAGCAGTTAGTATTATTCGGTGGTAAATCTACTCAAGTTTTACCATAAAGCGATTCACGTGCTCAACGCCTTATCCTAACCTAATCCCTATCCACAAAACCCCTGCTGAGTGTGAAATTGCGGACGGTGCGGTAGTGCACTCGATTTGATACTTCATCGATAAGACCATCAAAATTCACTATTACTCTCACGAGCGAGCGTGTGGATTCTGGCTCAATGTTACACTGCACATTATTTATGTAAATTTGTTTTGCTCGATGCAGTTTGAAGAATGCGATGGTGGGTCTCTCTTTGCAGTTCCTAGCGTCGTCGCGTTGACTAGACGAGTCCCAAGCTCGATATGTACATTCCATCGTACGATGTAGGCAGATTATGTCCGCTCGTATGTTCATAACCGAACGAACGTAAAAGCATACTATACCGCATAGTAAACGGTATGCCTCTCTCGTATGTGTGTAACCTTGATCTCAGACTCGAGTGAATTAAACCAACTTAATCCAACATGGCGTTTTACTGCAGAGCTTTCAGTACATTGCTATAAGCAGTAGCTCTGGAATAATTCACAACCGAACAGAACGAAGTTTATCATCAATGGTAAACCTGTTCATCCATCGGTTTTCTCATGCTCTAATAATTCCACGAATCCTACTCAACCAACTCTGGAGCCGAGGATAAGGGAGGCAAAATCCCGTACGCTCGGTTGCTGATATTGTTTACGACCTTTGATCTCCGGATTAAACTTGTCTGCCGGTTGCCCCAGTCTGCAGTATGGTTGTAGGATTGGGAGGGGAAATGTGTGAAGGCGAAAATTACATTTTTATGATTTGCTGTTTACGAAATTATACCATTAGTGCTTGTAAATATACCGCTCCCAGTCGATGAAATTCGTAATGGGAGAAGAAAGTGTTAACAGGGATATTTGTGAACTTATTACGAGACTAGAATGTTTATAATTGGACATGGACTGTGCCAGTGCTGAAAAATCAAAAACGATTTGAGTATTACGTAGTCGTTATTTTACAAGTGGTGAATAAAAAGATTGTAATGAGAAACTCGGTTTCAATCTGTGTCTATTTTTTATAGCAGGTACGTTCAATAAACCGTCAGTCAGGTTCGTTGAGTTGTCTGATCCCAACTGCATCAATGAAGTATCAATATGCACATAGTAAGTGTTGCGTCATGTCAAATGGTGTATTTGACAGGTGATCTACTTTCCATGCATATTTCATTCATTGTGACTGATGGCTGTGGTTATCACGGAACAAAAAAAAAAAAGAATGGTTAAAAGATACTGTCACGCAGTGCAGTATCGGAGGATTTTTCTTTATTCTGGGCACAATCTTGTGACACCATGAGTGACACAAATTGACTGAAACTGCACAAGTATTGCAAAATCCGACACTAGAGCTTGCCATACGTAGTCAGTTCAGTTTCAATGCAACGAATAATGTCGTGCATTTTGTCCATTTCAAGCAAATTAAAATTGTCATTAAACCTGTGCAGTTCGTCACACAACAGAACAAATAAATTCACAATTTAATAATTTTTGTTTTTTTCGCCTATATTTCTGGAATGATGTAGAAATTGCACCCTTTGAAAAAGTTGTGTTAATATTCGATTACCGACTTTTACACAGCGAAAACTGAGAGTACAGTTGAAATTTTTGGACTAAAGACCACACTCTCATGCAAAAAGCGAATATTATTTATTTCAAAATTCGGATGACAAAGTGAAAGTAGTTGTAAAGCGTATTAATGACCAAAAAAGTAAAAGATTCAAGAGAAGAGCCCAAAAAATGTGAAGATGAAAGAAGTCTCAAACTTTGGATAGAATTTTAGAACGTCGGTCATTAGTCCACAAAGCATGGCAACACTCTTAGTAGGGGGTACTGTCTACTATAACAACTATCTCTGAACACAAAATATTGGAAATTTCTCGTTACCTTACAATCACGGCACGCCTGATCGGTTACAGACGGTGAGGGCGTAAGAAATATCACAGTTCTAAGCGTGCTTTAGAACCAATGTCCACGTAAACTGAAAAAATAACCTAACACTTCGTCTCAGTTTCGAGGTAAAAATTCCATACCTGCCACGTTATGGCAACGGCCTCCGGCGTGAGCTACAATTTACACCGGAGTGAGTGGGATAAGTCTGAGCGGACTAGTCTCGCCATTTTTGGAGTTCTGTAGCAATCCAAGCTGGCCGCATCGTGGTTTAAGACGTGACTCAGCAGACAAACGCCGAATAACGGTTCTTCACCTACTGAATTCTGATGAAGCTGTGTAAATTTTTTTTTCTTCATCTATAATTTATTTGACACGGCACAAATACAATTCAATGTTTAACGGCGCCAATTATATCTGGTAGCTTACTTTCTAAAGTATCTTAATAACTAAAAGCAAATTTTTTATCCTCGCTGCCGACTTCGTGCTGAAACTAAACCTAACTTAAAGCTAGAATGTTTTGTATTAAAAGCACTGATTTGTTGTTTTATGGTTTCCCATCGCCATAGGTAAGTAGCATATTGAATATGTTCCGCTGCTGGGCCAAGATATTACGGACTGGCATATTGGGTTGTCTCCCTCGGGGCCTGAGAGTATCGTGCGGGTCTAGTTGCTGTTTCCGGATCCGGGGTCTTAACGTGTTCTTGTCGTTTGGTTGGATGTAGGCGGAAGGGAATAGGATTAAACTGGGGCGAGGATGGATTTCAGGAAAACGTATATAAGGGACATGTATGATAGGTCACGGCTCGCCAAGACATCATGAACAGGAACAGCCGGCTGCCTACTTTCGGCCTGCAGGGAAGCTATTAATTTAGACCTGGCGTCACGGTGTACAGGGCATGACCAAACAACGTGCTCTATGTCGTGATAACCTTCACCACAGGCACAGATACCACTTTCTGCGAGCCCAACACGACGGAGATGCGCGTCAAATCTATAGTGATTGGACATAAGCCGGGACATCACGCAAATGAAATCCCGACCTACATCCAACCCCTTGAACCACGGGTTCGTCGATACCTTGGGTATAATGGAATGTAACCACCTTCCCAGTTCCCCCTTGGTCCAAGAATTCTGCCAACTGATGATCGTATTCTGACGTACAAATGCGAAAAATTCATTACAGGCAATTGGTCTTTCATAAATATCACCGTTTGTTGCGCCCACCTTAGCCAAAAAGTCCGCTTTCTCATTACCCGGTAGCGAGCAGTGAGAAGGGACCCACGCTAAGGTAATCTGAGTAGATTTTTCGGAAAAAGCACTCAGATGTTCCCGTATTTTCCCCAGGAAATACGGAGAGTGCTTAACATCTTTCATCGATCGGAGAGCCTCAATGGAACTGAGACTGTCCGTAAAAATGAAATAATGGTCCGTGGGCATTTTTTCGATAATCCCTAGGGTGTACTTAATTGCAGCCAATTCTGCGACGTAAACAGAAGCAAGATTATCGAGCTTATGGGAGACGGTTAAATTGTTATTGAAAATACCGAAGCCAGTGGACCCATCAAGAAGTGATCCGTCAGTGTAGAACATATTGTTGCAGTTGATGTTTCGATATTTATTGGAAGCTGTGTACATGTTCAATTAACATTTATGCCTAAAGAAATGTGTCAGAAAAACAACAATATTTTCGAAAATTTAGAACTCAGAGCTCAACTGTGTGCGGAGGCGTACCATACAAAAACCTATGCAAAGCTTAACTGAGTACCTAACCTTTTTTTCAGGTTTGAGTTCAACTTGAATCTGCTCCGTCACAATTAGCGAACCTATACATTAGAGAAATGACAAGACTCTCACCGTTAAGGCAACTGTCAACATCAAAACGGGCGAGCTGTATAAATTTGCATTGCCGTTATCCGTTTTGATGTTGACAGTTGCCTTAACGGTGAGTGTCTTGTCATTTCTCTAATGTATAGGTTCGCTAGTCACAATCAGGGTTGATATTTGTTGACAGTCTTGAGTGAAAGTGAAAAAAAGCATCCAGAAACGTTATTTTTTTACAATCCTTTCAGAGATCTCCCTTCCCGCTTTTTGCATAGAAGTGAACTGTCAAAACACCTCATTATATTTCATGCGATGAAAGCAACACAACAAAATCAGTTTATCAGTTAACGAAGATTGTCAAGGCATCGGTCAGTGTCAGTGAAAAAGTGTTTCGGTGAGGTTTATTTTGGTGGACTGTTTGTTTTTCTTTTTCGCTTTGAAGTGAAGATCACTTGGTTGGATTTGTCGTCAAATTTTATTCCGTAACCGTGAACGATGCGCGCGATCTATTTCATCTGAGTATAACAGCACGATACTGGGACGAAAATCTAGTGTATCTGAAAGAGAGCTGCGATCATTGAAAGTGAAAATTGAAAATGATTGGCTGTAATTTTTGAAGAATTTTGTTGGTGAAAATGACTTTTATCAGCAATGGTCACAATAGTTTGAGTTTCAGTTACACTGCACACTCTGATCAATTTAATTTTATTGCATGCAATGCATGCGGTGCACGATGTATTTGACGATGCAGGGGATTGAATTGATGCGATAAGTTTTGTGTTCAGATTGAATTTATGCTTCCAAAGGACAATGCAATAAACTGTTGCAGCAAACACATCGCCAATTTCATCGTAATTCAATCTTTAGATAAGAGTTGTTACGCAGAATATGAACTCCAACTCGGATGTACTACACTGCTAGTAGGGTTGCTGTGCAACCGAAAAATAAAATGCAAGTAAGTTTTAAAACTCACTTTGATGAGAGTGCAAAGTCGCACTGCCCACTTCGGCCAGACCAATTTACCAAAAACCGGTTGTTGAATATCGCCATTCCAATACGGCTTATTCATACGAATAATAATTTCAAACCACATCCGTTGACCTTTTTCAATCCCTATATCCCTAATTTTAAAACATCAATCGAATATCTTTTTACAGTTCATTAAATCGTGAACAAAATTCGTTACAGTCTTGGTAATGATATATTTATTTCTATATATCATTTTATTCGAAATATTTATTCCACGTCATCGAATTCCTCATTCTCTGTCAAGCCCATCTTCAGCGGCATTAGAGGAAATACCTTCTTAATAATCATGTCCTATTTCGATTTTTGAACTCATTCGGCTTCCGATTGACGTTTTGGTTGATTAAAAAAATGAAAACGATGGTTTCTTACAGTTTTGGAATTGATTTCTGTGCTCAATTCCCGCTCTTTGCTACCGTAATCTCGCGATGGCGAGTGAAATTTTCAGTACGAAGCTTTTTACAAAAGAGTTTGTATAATAAGCTTATGAACGGATTTCAACGATCAAATCTTTATATGATGAGTCTACCTGATGAAAAAACATTGCCGAATGCATGATTTGTGGAAAACCCAACTGAAGTTATGTTACTTACGTCATTTTACTGTGGAAAGAGCGATTAGTTTTCCATTGTTTCCATAACCGGTTGACGTACATTTATAATAATATGTGACAAGTCGTCTCTTTTAAATGTTATAACTATAAGGCAACATCCATTAATTTATCAATGATCCACCTCCTCCTGTGTAACAAATTGTAACACAGGAGCATCTTCCCCCGCTCTTTCAATTACGTGAAGCTTCCACTTATACCTCCTTCGAAAAAATCTCGATATTTTGTAGGATAATAAAAGTGCGAAAACCTTCCAACTAGGTTTTTCATAGTTCGGCCAAAAAGCTTTAGAGATCCTATTCATTGAGCTCACTTCACCTCAATTTAAAGTATTATAGGAATTTAGGCTACAAGTATTTGGTGAGGGACAGCATATTTGCGCACTTGGAGGCAAGTAACTGTTAGGACTTCCTGGAAAACTTACCACTCGTGTCTTTCCCCGCTCTTCTACCATGGCAATGTAGAACAGCAGACATGAAAGCCCATCACCCTGCCGCAACCCTCTGTGAGATTCGAATGGACTCGAGTTGGGAGAGTACTTTGTAGCAGCGTGATTGCACGATAATTGCTACACCTCAGCTTGTCGCTTTTTTTTGTAGATGAGACACACGATTGCTTTCATCCATTCCTCCGGCAACGTTTCATCTTCCCAAATCTTAACAACCACCTAGTGCAGCTTCTAGCATGAAAGTCAGACGTTCGGATTGGCTTTCGAAGAAACTCCCGCTTCCCTGTCTTTATACTCTGATATTTAAACTTAAAATTTTAACCGTTTAGATAGAACGCGACGGAATTTTTACATGAGAGAACCGATGGCTTCCTAATGTACAGTAACGTATTTCATGAAATATCGTAAATTAATGGATCGCAATTTTCATTAATTTCCGCGAAAAATTGGTCGAAATGGGCTGAAGGTTTTTGTTGTTTTTTTTTTTTTAATTCGTCTATGTGTGCTAAGCTGTGCATTTTTTTAGCAATTTACCATTTTTTATTAAAACATAACGGCTGTTCTCCAAAAAAGTACCAGTGAGTGTCGGTATCAGTGTCAGTGATGGAAATGCCCTCACTAGAGCGTTGGACTGCACTGATATCCATCTTCCGGATATAACTCCGGATCCTCGTAGTCGACTGTTTAGTGTCCATGGCCCGCCAACTATTCTTGATCACCAGGGCACTAAAGGAGCCGAAAAAATCCTTGATCGGACGGCACTGGGGCAAGTTAGTTCGGTTCCGTTACTTACGGTATCTGCTTTTTCCTGAGGTACACCAACGTCCTTTTGGCGTGATGGGTAGACACCATGGCCGGTCAGAAAGCGTACTTTCTGTCATATTGATGCTCCTCTAAGAACGGAAACAGAATCCAGGCACTCTTCTTGGTATACCTTCCGGTTGATGGTGAGTCCGCTCGGCTTAAACCAGGGCTATGAAATTCCTTTGTAGGAGATTGCAAATACAGCATAAACTTCTTCTCTAACCTATGCTTGTATTTGTTCCGGTACTATAGTACCGGTCATTGCCGGGAATGTGGGACTTTGACGATGGGAATTTTTTGGATTTTTTTCAGAGATTTCTTTTCGTCATGATCTGGACGGTCACTATCGGTCTTTCGCTTGCCGTTTCGGGATACCAGAATGCGGTAAACAGTGCTCATGGGCATATTTCCGTCCCAAATGTTTTCTACTGTAAACTTTTTTCCTTAAATTTCATACATTTCGAAGAACCGTACAGCGCACTCGCGTAGTGCTTGTTGTTTTGACACCACCTTTGATCGAACTGACAGCACCCAATGAAGAGAAACCAGCGACCCGTTTTTAGAGAGCCCAGAGAGCAATTCTCTTGGTGAGAAAAATGGTTAGGCTGTTTAGTTTATTACAAAAAGGTATTGAGATCATTCACATTTTTCATTGAACACCCGATAGTAGGCTACACGAGCATTAAGAGTAAAACGTTTGAAATTTATTATTTCAAGTAGTGTATGTGAGTATGTTTTCATTTCTGAAGTGATGTGCTTCTAATGGTTTTATTAGATTATCAAGCCTTTCTTCAGAGCAGGTGATATAAATAGAAAGAAGAATGTTCATATTAACGTTTGCGGTGAAAAAATGGACAAAAATTGCAAATTTTTCATGGGTTTATCTTTAATCGCACTGACGAAACTACTCACGCATTATTAATCATAGTAACCCAAGAGTTAACCGAAAAAGTTTGACAGCTCTATCAGTCAAACTCTAGCTACTCCGTTCAGAAGTGTGCGCGTTCAAAGAACGGTATCCCGCCGCATCAAAAACGGATATCATGCGCCACTTTGTGGACACCGGGTATGCCCGTTCCGGCATCTACACCATCTTGACACTATTGAACAACGATCAGAGCATCGAAAAAAAAACCCGGTTCCGGACGACCAATGACCCTGAGCGACGCGAAGCTTCAAAGGAAGAGGAAGACCGAGGGAAAAGTGGCTAAATCGCTGCGTGCACTTGGCCGGTAGGTTGGTGCACCATTTTGCCTTACTTTTTTTAATTATCCTAGTTCTAGTCATTCGTTTCTATAAAAAAATTCTTTTTTAGTTTTTTAAATTACAATTTACCAAATTACCAATTTAGCCTTTAGAATTTTGAAAGGCTTCGTTTAGTTCTGGCTACACCTATGACGCCTATGAATATGTAACCAGAGGCAGCACTAGGTTCTACTTTTATTTTTATTTTTATTGCACTGTGGAGGAACTGAGACCTCTCAGCTGGTTTCAAGGTACGATGAGTCTTTGAGTTTTTTCTTCGTTTATTTATGAATTTTCGCGAGTAGATATTACGAGTAGATATTATACTTCGGTTTTACTCAGAAACTCTCAGTGGGGTGCAGCTAGGGGACGCTGGGCCGAAGGCAGATTCAACCAGTACACCGCGTTTTCGCCCTTATGGTATTTCTTGAAGAACGACGCAATTTCCGGCTGAAGTTTCTTACTATAAATTTCCCCGTTCCCGGCCAGTCCGAAATTAAAGAAGAGCGGCTTTGACATCCCCTTCTCGCTGATTGTTAGCCACAGCAGCCCCTTCTAGGGGAACTTGGTGTGTCATATGAACTTCCCTTCGGAGCTCACTTTCTTCGTGTAGGAAGTAAAATACGAAGTGCCCTGACAGTCGTTGCCATCCATATTCCCCAGATAATTTTCACAGGTTGGCCGGTGGCGCCAACCTCCCGACCAAGCGCACGCAGCGATGTAGCCACTTTTCCCTCGGTGTTCCTCTTCCGCATCCATTGGAGCTTCTTATCGCTCAAGGTCATCGACCGTTCGGAACTGGGCTTTCTTTCGATGCTTTGATTGTTGTCCAACAGTGCAAAAATATTGTAGATGCCGAAACGAGCGTATTCGGTGCCCACAAAGTGTCACAAAAGATCCGTTTTAACGCGGAGCGGTACCATTCTTTGAACGCGCACACTTCTGAGTGAAGTGATTTCACTGTTTTCGCTATCACAGTAAAAGTTCGAGGTACCGTGGAATGGGGTGAAATTGATCGGTGAGGTGAAATTGATCACCTGAAATTCGAGATAATAAATACTAATCAAAAGATATTGCTCTTACAACACTAGGCACTGTTAACGTGTCGCAACTTTTGCATGATTTACATACCTGTCAAAGTTAATCCTTGCATGCCCGGTGCAATTTTTCATAATATCGAAAAATTCTTCTAACTCAGTCAAAACTCAAACAAATTTGATCAAAAGTTCCCAAATAACAAAAAAAGTGTTGAATTTACTAAAAGTAATCTTGGTTGAGGGTTAATTACGTTAAATTTGAAGAAGTGAGTAAAGTTTGATCAAAGCTCCAAAATTGTAATATTCAACAATGATCATTCCATACCATTAAAGAAATACTGATGAATTCGCAGGAAACCACAAAGATTTAAATTTCAGAGCTAGTTTTTGAGCTTTTGCAACTAACCGAACTGGAATCGGTCTAACGACGATCAAATAAGAGCAAATTTAGCAACAAGCAGCTCGTGAACCAAAATAAATAAATTTTAGCCTGAAATATCGTTATTTTCGTTTCCAAACTAGCTGTAAATGATATTTTTCAGCACAGAAATCATCATTTATCTTTAGCATATCGAAAAAAAGCACATTACCGAAAGAATGTATGGATTTCAATGGTGATCAATTCCATCCCAATTTACCTCAAAGTACCTTATAAAATTATCGAATTTATTTCATGAAGTAGACGATAGAAATTTCACCAATAGTCATAGAGATTTACTGGAGCACATACCAGTACTTGTTTTAAAATTATACTATTTCGGGAAAGTTTTACATGAAGCTAGTTAATTGGAAATTGTTATAAAAATTGATCAATTTCACCCCGTTCCATGGTATTTTTTTCTGCTAACTCATGGGTTACTATGATTGATGCTGCATAGGTTGTTTCGTTAATGCGTGTAAAGGTAAACCCATGAGAAATCGACAATTTCTGTGCATTTTTTAACGCAAACGTTAAGGCCCAAAAGTTTTGTCTCCTCGAAAAAAGTCTCCATCCAAAACTGAAACTTAATCTGACTTCTGGTACGGCTTCACTTCCAGTGTCACCAACAAAAAAAAATGCACAAGAGTAGCTCCTGAAGTTTTCGAAATCAAAATTTTGTTTGATAGCAAATCGCTTAGAAATGCATGAAATCTGTAGCTTTATAAACTCTCGCTCAACGATATCCATCAAAAAGTGGTCGCTCGCACATGTGCGCGGCAATTTCAAGTTTCGAACATAGAAAACATTACTTTTTTTTGGTTTTGTCCGATAATTCCCTGTGGGTACTTACCCATTTTTTATTTTCCGAGTGGGTACTGCTTTCCATACTACCCACATCAACCGCCGGCCCTGGTAGGATCGTAACACTACCCTCGCAATTGTCCTGTAACAGTTAATAGTTGGCTGCGAAGTCTGTGTATAACAAACAGAAGTTAGAGCTTCGCATCGGAATGTAGAACCAAGACTTTGCTTTGGTTTTGAGAATATTGTTTCAAATTTCGCTTTTCGAGGATAAACTATACATTAGGGCGCCAATCATCGTATGGAAAAAAAGTGACCAGAAAATTTCAAAAAAAACCCTATACGAAATGTTCACCTGCTCGAAAAAACAACACTACCACCCTAACGACAATGATATAACAAATATTATATTTCCAGGAATTTTTCTATTGGTATTCAGTGAAAAGTGATTTTTTTTCATTTTATACTCAGTGTAACACAATATTACGAACCACCCTATGCCGAATAAATGAACCACCCTAATGAAACATAATGTATTCGAGGCTAGTTATAATGTATATCATTATACAAGCTATTTCGAGAGACTAGTGACCAATTTCAAAAGATAAATTCTAAACATTTTGAACTCCGCCTTCCACAATTGAAAAAACGAGAGTAAATTTTTGCAAAAAAAAAATTTTTCAGATGACACCAATTCTCGACGTTTCATGCGTTTTTAAGGCATTTGGCATCAAAAAAAAATTCCGAAACCCGAAATGGTACGTGGATGCTCTCTCTAAATCAGTACCTAACTGGTGGTAAGTTTTTCTCAGCTTCTAGTAGACCGATCGGGCTGAAATTTTTTTTTAGTATATAGAAACATATTATCTATCTTGTTACGTAGCCGTTTTTGAAAATTCCAAAAATTGCCAAAATGGCGGCCATTTTAGTAAAAAAATTGTTTTTTTTCATGAAAAATCACTATTTAAAAAATCATAAAACATTGAAAAACTCAGATATCAAAAAACGGCTACCTAACAAGTTAGATAATCCACATGTTAAGAAAAAATACAGCAAAATCGGTTCAGTAGATGCTGAGAAAAACTTACCACCAGTTGAAAAAACATGGTTTCGAGAAAAACACTGCCAATAGCGTAATACTCACTATATTTGCACCCACGGTACACAAAATACATCTTCAAATATACCTTAATCCATAGCCGAAATGCCCGAAAACCTCACCTTTCTCTAAACATCCGAAAAGAATATCATGAAAATTCATTATTTTTCAACTTTCCAGAGTAGGGTCCCCCCTTAACAGAACCACATAGCATTTTTTTTATTTCACTGGCATATAAACAATCTGAAAAGTCTTACACAGTTGAACATGTATTTAATACTATCATTTAGCACCCGCCATACTATATACGCCCTGAATCGCTTCCGCATGCAGATAACCCTTTTGTCTTTGATGCCCATCCATGCGTATCAGTATCAAAGAGCGTAGTATAATTTTCTGGATTGAAGGTGGATTTCTTTCGAATGAATACACCCACGATTAGCGGTAAGGGTTTCTATTCACTCTCCCTTTGATATTTAGTGAAGTAAAGAAACACTTGCTCCAACGAGGTTTGGCCAAGGGCGTAATCTTCGATTTCCAGCTGCTCTCGGGCCGATTGCATTAGCCCGAACATAGTGGACCAGCGGAGGGCGGACTGTGGAATGTGAAAGCTGAGAGAATCCTGATAACCTTCCCTGAAACGAACGAAAAGATATGGTTTTTCTAAGTGAATTAAAATAGTTAGCGATCCGCATTTACTTTAATACTGCTCCTGTGAACCGTTCCCGAACAAAAAGTTTCACTCGGTCTACCCTTTCGGATAAATCGGCTAATGGATCTCGTTTCACTTTAACCGTCAGCAGGAATCCTTTGGAAAATTTATTTTTCAAATGCTGCGTAGAACCCAGGCACATGAACTCGCCATTCACCATAATGGCAAGCCGGGAACATAGGGCTTCACATTCTTCCATGCTGTGCGAGGTGAGTACGATAGCTTTTCCCGCTTCCCGCACTTTGCATATGACATTCCACAGTTGTCGTTTTGCACCCGGATCCATGCCGGTAGTTGGTTCGTCCAGGTACACCACGGCCGGGTTGCCCATCAGTGCTAGAGCCGTGCTCAATTTTCGCTTGTTGCCTCCACTGTACGCCTTCGTGCGTTTATCTATGTGCTTCATAAAATTCAGTTCTTCCGCCAAAGTAATCGAAACGCTGTTAAGCTCATGGTTTTGAACTCCACGAAGCATGGCAAACAACTTTAGGGTTTCCCGCCCGGTAAGATCTTCTAGCAGGGCATCAAACTGCGGACAATATCCAATATGTCGATGGACTCGATTCATTTCGGTGAGCAAACTTATCCCACTAACCCAAGCTTGGCCAGCGGAAATGTTCTCATCACCAGTCAACATCTTGAACGTTGATGTCTTTCCAGCTCCATTAATTCCCAGCAGCCCGAAGCACTCCGAGTGACGTACTGCAATTGAGAGTTTGTTGACCGCTCGGAGGTTTTTGTAGTACTTGGAAACATCCTTCAGAACCAGATTGTAACTATTTATCTCTCCTTGGGGCATATCGTGGACACGCCTTTTCTCCGCGAGCACGTCTGAATCGATTTCTGCCTCATCACTGGAGTTTTTCACAGTTTTGCGTCTCAAGGATGTTGATACCCACTTTATCAGACGATATTCGATTATCATGATGAGCCCGAAAGCTCCCAATCCTAATCCAGCAAAAAACAGTAAATTTCGATTGATCCCATACTCTCCGAAAGTGAAAACGTCCTCGATCAGGCAGCATTGTGGCACCAGTTGACACATCAGTTCTGCCGTACATATCGGGATGGAATCGCACTGTTTCGTACAGAAAACATCTATGCTTGCTATCCGATTGAGATTGTTCATCGCATGGCTAAGTACAAAATTTGGGAAAAACATGAAAACCCACTCCAGGGTATTCGCAACATCCTGCAGATCGATTCCATCGAACTTAAGCAAAGTAACCGCCGTGAAGAACACCGTACCAGTGAGTATATTCAGCAGCATTAACTTCACGAAACCGGTCGCCGGAACGTCGAACAGGTACGAGAACAGATACGTAGTAGGGATCACAGCAAATCCAAACAGCAAAAGCACCAGAAAAACCTTTGCTAACTGCTCGAAAGTAGACCAGCCATCCTGCTGAATTGCGGCCACGGTCGCCAAGTAGAACAAACTAACCACCACAAATACCAGATAGTCCCAGATGAAGGACACTGCCCAGAACAGGCACACGTTAACTCCGCTGACGAACTGGAGCAGCTTGGCACGGGTGGTCCTCTCGCGGATATAGAACATGATGTACAAAGCTGCCACGAAAGCCATCGCAAAACCGGTGTTGAAAGCCAGTTGAAAACCGGAGTTTGCTCCGGTGTCCAGCTGTTCGAATCTGGTTTCCAAACGATACGGCAGTGGTTTGTTCGTAACTCCAATACTACAGTTGGAGCAGAAGGACTGCAGATAAGCGTTGAAGAGTAAGTTTATGGCCAACGGGGCGGTATGATAGGCCTTGTTATTGAACCATGCTATAGAGTAGGATTTGTTGATGGTAGCTGCCACCCAGTAGCGTGTATTGACGATGGCAATCGATTCGGCCGACTTTCGCAGAATGAAATCGTTCATGTCATCAGCCGTTGTCAGCAACTCGTGATATGGCCCGAGCTGACTGTGCAGTCGCTGGTAGCTTTGTGCAATGGCTTGGTCACCTTCACTAATGTCCTCCAGAACTGTAACGGATTTGCTGTAAGATTGCAGTTCAATATTCAGTGCTGGGAGATCCCGACCAGCAGTCGAATTCAAAATTATTATGTAGGTAGCCAAAACGAACACAACTGGAATGAGAATCTGCATGGCCAGCGTGATAAGGCTGCGGAAAGTTACCAACAGTTTTTTCATGAATTGAGCTTTGGTTTGGTTGAAGAGTAGGCGGCTTCCGCTTACGAGGTGCAGATTTTCCAGGGCATCTGTTGAGAAATGATTTTTTTAGCACATGTGGATAGATTTCATGCCAACTCATGATGAAGGAAAATTGTGAATAATAGAAGGGACTATGGAAAAGAAATAGTAAATCATCATCATCAAAACTGAAACTGAAACTTACATTCGTTTGTGGCAGAATTCATAAAGATTCTCCGATCCATCTTAGCAGAGTTTTCCTCGAAATCAGTCCCTGATCTGTTAAAATATTTTTCTGTTTGATGTATAACTAAGCATATCATCGGTTCATACCTTAAAAACACCTCCTCCATGGTGGTAAGTGAAATACCATAGCTAGAAATACCACAGGCGTCCATTTCATTCTCCAAATCTTCCAACATAGACTGAAAACGTTCGATATAGTCCTCCCGTAGAACAACCGATAGCTCCGTCCCAATGTCAGTCTCTACAGCCACATCCGTCAGATACTTGCCCAAAATAGTCAGCAGCCTAGCTTTATCACAGTTTTCGTTTTTAACACAGATCAGTCGGTAGCCAGCCCCGAAGGCTTTTTTCAGGAAAAATGGTGACCCAACCGCCTTTAGGCAACCTTCAGCCATGATCGCGATCCGATCGCCCAACACATCCGCCTCATCCATGAAGTGTGTCGACAGTAGAATTGTTCGTCCGATTTTCTCTTTCTGTAGGAGCTCCCACAGAGCTCGGCGTGCCGAAGGATCCATTCCAGAGCTTGGTTCATCCAAAAACACTACCTTCGACCCGCCACAGAGAGCCACCCCAACGGCCAGTTTTCTTTTCATTCCTCCTGAAAGTGTTCGCGATTGAGCGTTCGTTTTATCTTTCAACTCCAGCAGGTCAATATACTTTTCAATTTCCTCGCTGATATCTTTCCCTCCTACTCCTTTGAGCTTCGCAAAAAACCTTATATGTTCCGCAACTGTCAACTCACTGAACAGCACATTATGCTGTGGACAAAGGCCAAGAGACCGGCGGACGCCTTCAATGTCAGTGCGAATATTGTACCCGTTAACCATAGCTGTACCGGAGGTCGGAGAGAACATTCCCGTCAGCATCGACATCGTGGTGGTCTTACCCGCCCCATTATGCCCCAGCAGAACCGTAATCTGATCTTCGTACATTTTCAAATCCAACCCTTCTACAGCAACCTTCTTGTCGTAAACCTTGCGTAAATGTTTAATTACAACCCCCGCATGCTTCAACGGTGGATCTTGCTCGATATATTTCGAATCCACGGGTGCCTCGATTCCATTTTGATACACGTCCTCAACCTTGTTCGACCTCCAATATTCCTTTTGAAACAGAAAATACCACGGCCTCGCAACACCAAACTCTCCCGGCATGATCTGCTCAAAGTAGAGCGCGATCGCTAGATAGAGCAGCGCGTCAACAAGAAACATAACGATGACCAACCCAACGCTAAAGCCGTCGTTCATCGTCGACGGTGTGAACAGGTTGGACCACTGGAGTCCCGCTTGATTACCCTCCAGGCGGACAATATTCAGCACTCCGTATGCCATACCCGTGTTAGAAAGCAAGCATAAAGCTAGCTTCGACCCCGTGCTCATATCGTCGTAATTCCGCACGGTTATGTTGAATGGCATCATCATCAAGAACCACATCAGCCCTGCGATCCCGGCAGCGGTGTTTGCTGTAAAAGAATATCTTTTAGTATGTGATCCATAGATCAGTGAAATGAATACCTTTGTTGAAAAAGACGCTCATCATAAAACAGAAGCAGATGGTAGCGATCGCAAAAGCTAGCAAAAATACCCATAGAACTGACCAGTCACTGTACTCCAATACGGCCAACTCCGTGTTAGTGGTTAAGCTCACGGTCATCAGTATCGTAACCAGAGAGATGGTGATGAGCAGTATAATCAAAGAGCGCACGAACCAAGCGGTCCAGTGCAGCCAATTCGGCAGTCCCATAATCTTCATAGCTTCCTTCAGCTGGCGTTCCTTCTCGATCGTGACATGCTTCACGGTATTGATGCATGTATAAAAAAACGCGATCAGAATGATCAACGGTAACAGTGCCTCCATAGCCGGTAGCAGTTGGTCTTCATAGTAGGGAGGATACGGTATTCGCTGAAATAGTTACGATTATTTTTGTTGAAATTCTGCAAATAGGAATCGGTACTCACTCTCAGAAACACATTATGCCTTACGAATTGTGGATTTTTTGCAGCCAAAAAAGCACTCGAAATGGCCGTCTGAATTGGTGTAAAGCCTTCGTACATGTAGTTTGGATTACCCCCATCGGACATGTTCGGGTTTCTCGCTCCCGACGAAAAAGGTACCACAAGCAGGTTAGTGTGCCAGTTCGAAAACAACCATCGACCGATTCGGGTTTCCCCAGGGAACCGTAAGCCGAAGTTGATTTGTTCCGGTAGAGATGTGATGTTCTGTAAATGATTTAATAGTGGTAACGAAGTCGTCGAGTGAGAGGAATGAACAATTACCGCAAGGTCATCATCAAACTCGACTCCAACCAGGTAATTTTGTTGAATTAGCAAGCTTTCCAGGCTTCGAGAATCCGGATATCCTTCGTGTGTCAAGTTGGTCGAGCTTCGTAGATGATTTTCCAGAGCATCTTGCAGTAAGGCATCAAGGATGTCATTTTTTGGCGAGTATGCAACTTTTGAGATAACTGGCGGTATTTGGAAGCTGTATAAAGAAAGTAGAATGGTTATAAAATAAATTGTACCTGTGGTGAAATAAGAAAAAAAAAGAATGGTTTAATGCCCCTTTAACTATTGTGCTCCTGAAATTATTTTTATTGTCAACGTCTCAGGGCATAAATGAAATGGAACCACATTTTTGGTAGTTAAGCGTTCAGACAGTTCATACAAAACGTGAAAAAAAAATTTACCAGGCAAGCGTATGCTTTTTGGTACAGACAAAGATTTTGTTGAAATGACGCTGAAATAATAGCTTAGCTTAGTTCTGACTGTACTTATCAATGGTTGCTACTCCGTGATGGCCCCGAACCACTCAAGATGCACAATCAACTGAAAGAACGTCTGGGAGTGGTAATTCCTTGTCACTGTGCATCATTCAATGACCCGATTTTTTATAGACCAATAACGGTACCGGTCCCGTCCTTACAGTCAGGTTGGGATGTCGTTAATTTCGCGCAACACTGGCATAACTCAAATTTTTCAATTTTGAAGTTTTGATGTCAAACGATGCCAAACTTGTTTCAAAATTCACAAAAAAAAACCTGAGTTATAAGTTAGTGTGTCTTTGGGATTCAAATCAAAAACATGATCCAAAAAGGTTAAAAAGAGGTTGTAACTTGCTCATAGTTTTCGTGGATGTGAGAAAGGTAATTTCACTTGGAGCTATGAATTTCAAGTTGTGCCAGTGCCGCACGAAACCTATAATAAGCAGGGAATGTTAGAGTGTAGTCTTTGCTTTGTTAGAGACCGAGTATTCCTCTGCATTCCACAGATGCAAATTCGGTAGTCAGCATATGAAAGTATAATAATAGAACATTCAAAAGCTGGTGGTTTCACTAGTCCACGACTTTTTGCTGATGAGTTATGTTCATAACAAAAAACCTCGTTTTTACGCTCTATAATGATTTAACCTATTTACTAATATTGTAAACTAAGATACCACGTAAAAAGTTCGTATCTATGGTAACCATCCCACCAAGTGTGGTTTAGGTATTTCAGAACATGTAAATTGCATATGCTTGTTTCTAGTTCCCAATCCCCAATTTGTTCGAAGGTTCCCAATCAAAAACAATGAAATTGCTATCTACATGTGAAGAAAAAGGCGTAGCTTGGTGCACTAAGGCTTCAACGAAATTGTTTTACAGTAACTGTTCGCTAACTGGGTGCTGTTTAACAGGGCTGCCTTTTTAACTGGGCATTCGCTAACTGGGCTATAGCCCAGTTAAAAAGCAGTTGAACGTCAAAAATCAACGTTTGGCATGTTGCTGTCAAAACGAGATAGGGGCACATGAATAGTAAATTGAGATTGGTTTTTTCAGTTCAATGCATTCTGGTTGTCATCACACATGCGATCCACTAGATATTCATCTATTTGTTTCCAGGTCAAATAAATGTTTTATGAAAACAACATGTTTTCAGGCAACGGTTAGTGCAAATAAAGCACACGCAAGGCCAACAATTTATTTTTTCTCATTATCGTTCATCAATCAGGATTTTTAGTGTATTTGTTTAAAACATTTTACAATTTTCGCTGAGAGTTTTGCCTAGCGCCATTACATCGAAATCCCCCTCGATATTTGACGACGTTTGAAATGTCAGCCCAGTTAGAGAGCGACATTCGTTAACTGGGCTAGGCCCTCAGCCCAGTTAGCGAGCGAACAGTGTATTTCGAAGGCGACCAAGTTGGTCCTCTTCGCAATCTGGGGGAGTTTGAACTTACACCTTTAGTCACCACAGTATCAGACTGCATTGCGGTTCAGAACAATCTCGACGTTCCATAAAAGGTGATCAAAACCAATCGCCACATGTGGAGTAGGGATGGTTCTGAACTTCCATCAGGCATCATTTTGTTCCTATACAGATGTGTCAAAAGTAGGATCCAACACTGGCTCCGGAATCTACGGGCCCGGTGTTAAGGAAACTAGTCCAATGGGTGTATGGCCCACCTATTTTCAAGCAGAAGTATATGTCTTACTCGTCAAGCAGAAGTATATGTCATATTCGTCTGCGCTAAGATATGTCTTAAACGTAATTACAGGTACGCGAAAATCGGCATATTCTCGGTCTGCCAAGCTGCACTATTGGCACTAAGGTCCGCCAAATGCGCGTCCAAATTAGTTGGGGCACTACGAGAACTATCCCGGCAGAATCGAGTTCTGTACTGAGTACCTGGACACTGTGGCATCGAGAGCAAACGCTGACTGCCTCGCAAAACAAGGATCAGTACAGTAATTCATTCCATATCCGCCGTCAAGCGCGAACCTAAATTATGGGAAACGCTAGAAATAGCTGACTGATGGAAGAAACACAGGGTTGCAGACAAGCTAAACAGTTTATCTCTCCAAACCCTGCTATAACCAAGAGACTTCTAGGTCTGAAGCGTGGTGAGCTACGTCTCTACACGGGAGTTATTACCGGACTGTCCTGCTCTTTATCACCCAAAGAACTTCCGATTTGTCGGATGTGATAACTGTCGCTTCTGTAACCCTGCAGTTTTAAACGTCCGCTCACCTGCTTTGTCATTGTGAAGCCCTTGCATTCGCAAGGTACTACTTCTTCGGACTTCGGACTACTTCTTTCAACTCCATATCAGGTATGGAATTCGAATCCCAAAAAGGTCGTTAATCTATTTGACTATGCGATACCAAATTGGAGCACAGAATTACTATCAACCAACACTACTTCATCAATGAGTACGGGTACCTCGTAATCTGTGTACAGCAATCAGGACCTGCCACAAAAGATAATCAATATGATGGTCGCAGTGGCTCTTCTAGTCCCAATGGCCTTTAGGCATACGATAAAAGTGAATCTGTTTCATCATAGCCGATTACTACCTCCCTCCACACCAAAAAGAAATAGAATATCGAATACAGATTTATACAGACTTTTCTAATATCTAGTTTCTTTGCTATTATCTCAGCATCATTTCAACAGGAGAAAACTGGCAGCACGGCTACATTGATTGTATGTGCTCTGGAACTACTCCTGCAAGTTATTGTTTTGCATGTTCTTTTGGCAAATTTGCTCAAAAGTGAAAATAAGTGTTCTTTGATGCTTTATTTACATGATAGAAGTGAAGTTTAGCTATATTAAAAGAGTGTCCTTTGCATGAAAGTGATAGATTTAGATTTCGCGCCGGTTAGCGCTGTGTTATGAACGACATTTCTTTCTTGGAATGCGATGCGCTGTTGAGTGCCGCTTGATGCTGGGCGGTGTGTGTTTCGTGTTTCGTTTTAAAGAGCATCACCACCGTCAAAGTATAATCACAGCGGTTCAGATAAGTATTAGTTTGTACTCCTATCATATACAAAATGAGCGATTTTTAACACAGCTACCGTCAGCACGTGTGAATTCTCTGCTAAGTAAAAGTTTACATCTCGAGTGTTTTCTCATCAGTTTTTTTGCTGAAATTAGTGTGTTGTTGCAGGCTGCGGAGGTACTCGAATATGCAACAGTTTGAATGGAATCAGTATGCTGAGTGCAAATTTATTGTTTCGATTTGTTATGTGTTGGTATTCAAGCTCATACCCGGTAAAAATATTCCCTATCATACGCACTAACGGGCACTTTCTATATGTTTTTCGAATCTTTTTTTATTTTTTGCGGTTTCTACGTGAATAATTTGAAAATTTCAGCTATGGAAGGCAGTCAACCGAGATGTTTTTCGAATCTATTTTCATTTTTTTGTGTTTTTTGTGTGAAAAATTTGAATATTTTAGCTGTGGAAGGCAGTCAACCAAGATCTTCTTTACATGCCACAGTACTTCTTATTGTATTTTATAATTCCTTTTTATCAATCTCACATTATATGTAAATGATCATATATTCATTGTTAGACTAATCCAAATAAACCATGATCATATCACTTATCAAAGTGAATCCTGATCAAAAATTCACCCCTCTAACAAAAACTCTCTTCCGTGGTGTTTGTAGGGATGCACAGTGTTTTATTTTGACGATTACGTGCTCAAAAATAATAGCTTCCTCAGATTCGATTTTAGTGATATACTTTATTTGGAAAAGTTTCTATGTATTTTATTGCGCTTCTTTCAGAATGAATGATTTAGTGATTATTTCATCTAGAAGTGATATGAAGAATTAGTTTTTTTAGAGCAGTGAGATAGACAGCCAGTGTTCTCGAGAAAGTTGTGGCAACTGTTTCTGCTAGCAGCTTGGTCGAGAGTGTCGAATTTCTATGTCTTATGTTAAAAAAGATATAACCAGTTTTGTATACAAAGTTCACTCAAATCATAACATCATAATAAAATAGCATAACATTTTTCCTGGATTGTTTACATATTTTATACCATCTACAAAATTGTCAACCGAACTGAAATACATATATTTGCTGAACATTTGATCCAGCTATAGTTTAAAATAAAACCTAAATTAATCCACCTAGCGGTCAGACCCAGCCTTTCTCATTCAAACTTTTATTTGTTTCAATAAATTTAGATGAACGCTTCAATCCAATAAATGTATATTCATCATTAAGGTTTCAAAATATTGATGTTATAATCTATACATATAAAAATGCAGTCCGGTCTGTCTGTCTGTCTGATCCATATAGGCTCGAAAACTACCAAACCGATCGACGTGAAAATTTGTATGTAGGGGGTTTGGTGCCGATAAAGGTTCCTATGATAGTTTGAAACCCCTCCTTTTTCTAGAAGGGAGAGGTCCCATACAAATGAAAGATAAATTTCTGCACAACTCAAGAACAAACCAAGCAATTGAAACCGAATTTGGCATGTGGATGTTTTGAGAGGTTTCAAATATGTCCATAATGGTTCGACACCCCTCCCTTTCCTAGAAGGGAGGGGTTCCATACAAATGAAACACAAATTTCTGCACATCTCGAGAGCTAACCAACTAAATGAAACCAAATTTGGCAGATGAATGTTTTTAGTGGTAACAAATTTGTTCCATAATCGACCTCAGGCAACATTTTGGATTGTAAGATGACAACTTCCGGTTTCTGGAAAACAACCAAAATGGCTGATTTCCACCCAATATAATAATATCCGGCTCTATAATAATACTCAGGAGCTAAAATCGATCGGAATTGTCTTCAAATGTCATTATGAAATCCAAAATGGCGACTTCCGGTTTCGGAAAAATAGGGGTAAACGAGCAAATACCACCCAATATGGGTATTTTCGGAACCGTAATGATGCACTGGAGCCACAAATCGACTTCAGACAACATTTTGAATTGTAAGATAGCAACTTCCGGTTTCTGGAAAACGTTCTGAAATGGATGATTCTCATTAAATATGAGTATCTCCGGAACCAGAAAGATGGACAGAAGATAAAATTGGCTGATTTCCGTCTAACATGAATATCTCCGGATAGAATGATACACAGCAGCTGAAATCGACCACAGATCCCATTTTGGATTCTAGGTTGGCGACTTCCGGTTTCTGGGAAACAGCCGAAAATGATCGAATAACACCCAAAATGGTTTTTTTTCAACCAGAATGACGCTCAGATGCCAGAAATTTTCTAGGAAATATTCTAGGAAACAGTAGAAAATGACCGAATAATGCTCAATATTTCCGTAATCGAGATGGTGAATGACCTTGGACGCCATTTTGAATTTAAAGACGACCACTTTTATTTTCTGTAAAACAACCAACATAACTAAATACCTCCCAATATGGGTATTTTCGGTGTTAGATTGATACCAGAAAATCTACTGAAAATCGAATACAGATTTATACAGACTTTTCTAATATCTAGTTTCTTTGCTATTATCTCAGCATCATTTCAACAGGAGAAAACTGGCAGCACGGCTACATTGATTGTATGTGCTCTGGAACTACTCCTGCAAGTTATTGTTTTGCATGTTCTTTTGGCAAATTTGCTCAAAAGTGAAAATAAGTGTTCTTTGATGCTTTATTTACATGATAGAAGTGAAGTTTAGCTATATTAAAAGAGTGTCCTTTGCATGAAAGTGATAGATTTAGATTTCGCGCCGGTTAGCGCTGCGTTATGAACGACATTTCTTTCTTGGAATGCGATGCGCTGTTGAGTGCCGCTTGATGCTGGGCGGTGTGTGTTTCGTGTTTCGTTTTAAAGAGCATCACCACCGTCAAAGTATAATCACAGCGGTTCAGATAAGTATTAGTTTGTACTCCTATCATATACAAAATGAGCGATTTTTAACACAGCTACCGTCAGCACGTGTGAATTCTCTGCTAAGTAAAAGTTTACATCTCGAGTGTTTTCTCATCAGTTTTTTTGCTGAAATTAGTGTGTTGTTGCAGGCTGCGGAGGTACTCGAATATGCAACAGTTTGAATGGAATCAGTATGCTGAGTGCAAATTTATTGTTTCGATTTGTTATGTGTTGGTATTCAAGCTCATACCCGGTAAAAATATTCCCTATCATACGCACTAACGGGCACTTTCTATATGTTTTTCGAATCTTTTTTTATTTTTTGCGGTTTCTACGTGAATAATTTGAAAATTTCAGCTATGGAAGGCAGTCAACCGAGATGTTTTTCGAATCTATTTTCATTTTTTTGTGTTTTTTGTGTGAAAAATTTGAATATTTTAGCTGTGGAAGGCAGTCAACCAAGATCTTCTTTACATGCCACAGTACTTCTTATTGTATTTTATAATTCCTTTTTATCAATCTCACATTATATGTAAATGATCATATATTCATTGTTAGACTAATCCAATTAAACCATGATCATATCACTTATCAAAGTGAATCCTGATCAAAAATTCACCCCTCTAACAAAAACTCTCTTCCGTGGTGTTTGTAGGGATGCACAGTGTTTTATTTTGACGATTACGTGCTCAAAAATAATAGCTTCCTCAGATTCGATTTTAGTGATATACTTTATTTGGAAAAGTTTCTATGTATTTTATTGCGCTTCTTTCAGAATGGATGATTTAGTGATTATTTCATCTAGAAGTGATATGAAGAATTAGTTTTTTTTAGAGCAGTGAGATAGACAGCCAGTGTTCTCGAGAAAGTTGTGGCAACTGTTTCTGCTAGCAGCTTGGTCGAGAGTGTCGAATTTCTATGTCTTATGTTAAAAAAGATATAACCAGTTTTGTATACAAAGTTCACTCAAATCATAACATCATAATAAAATAGCATAACATTTTTCCTGGATTGTTTACATATTTTATACCATCTACAAAATTGTCAACCGAACTGAAATACATATATTTGCTGAACATTTGATCCAGCTATAGTTTAAAATAAAACCTAAATTAATCCACCTAGCGGTCAGACCCAGCCTTTCTCATTCAAACTTTTATTTGTTTCAATAAATTTAGATGAACGCTTCAATCCAATAAATGTATATTCATCATTAAGGTTTCAAAATATTGATGTTATAATCTATACATATAAAAATGCAGTCCGGTCTGTCTGTCTGTCTGATCCATATAGGCTCGAAAACTACCAAACCGATCGACGTGAAAATTTGTATGTAGGGGGTTTGGTGCCGATAAAGGTTCCTATGATAGTTTGAAACCCCTCCTTTTTCTAGAAGGGAGAGGTCCCATACAAATGAAAGATAAATTTCTGCACAACTCAAGAACAAACCAAGCAATTGAAACCGAATTTGGCATGTGGATGTTTTGAGAGGTTTCAAATATGTCCATAATGGTTCGACACCCCTCCCTTTCCTAGAAGGGAGGGGTTCCATACAAATGAAACACAAATTTCTGCACATCTCGAGAGCTAACCAACTAAATGAAACCAAATTTGGCAGATGAATGTTTTTAGTGGTAACAAATTTGTTCCATAATCGACCTCAGGCAACATTTTGGATTGTAAGATGACAACTTCCGGTTTCTGGAAAACAACCAAAATGGCTGATTTCCACCCAATATAATAATATCCGGCTCTATAATAATACTCAGGAGCTAAAATCGATCGGAATTGTCTTCAAATGTCATTATGAAATCCAAAATGGCGACTTCCGGTTTCGGAAAAATAGGGGTAAACGAGCAAATACCACCCAATATGGGTATTTTCGGAACCGTAATGATGCACTGGAGCCACAAATCGACTTCAGACAACATTTTGAATTGTAAGATAGCAACTTCCGGTTTCTGGAAAACGTTCTGAAATTAATGATTCTCATTGAATATGAGTATCTCCGGAACCAGAAAGATGGACAGAAGATAAAATTGGCTGATTTCCGTCTAACATGAATATCTCCGGATAGAATGATACACAGCAGCTGAAATCGACCACAGATCCCATTTTGGATTCTAGGTTGGCGACTTCCGGTTTCTGGGAAACAGCCGAAAATGATCGAATAACACCCAAAATGGTTTTTTTTCAACCAGAATGACGCTCAGATGCCAGAAATTTTCTAGGAAATATTCTAGGAAACAGTAGAAAATGACCGAATAATGCTCAATATTTCCGTAATCGAGATGGTGAATGACCTTGGACGCCATTTTGAATTTAAAGACGACCACTTTTATTTTCTGTAAAACAACCAACATAACTAAATACCTCCCAATATGGGTATTTTCGGTGTTAGATTGATACCAGAAAATCTACTGAAAATGACCGAATACCACCCAATATGAAAATATACAGAATTAAGGCGATGTACAGAAGCCAAAAGTCGAGAATGTTGTTATTTCGATAAAACCAATCATTTCAAACGATTTGTTATTTGACTCTGAACATATATTATGGCCGATTCGTCGTGCATTTGCAGATTTTTAACACATCGCAAAAAATCAATGAATTTGAAACGTTCAATTAGTACGATACCATATTTAAATTATGTTGAGGCCACATATATCGATCAAAGCAGGTATATTTTTAAATAGTCTTTGAATTTCTTTTCTTTCCATAACTTTTGAGCCACATATCAAATTGTTATGAAGTTTGTTATTTGTCACTTTGAGAGATGACTCGTTCGTATGACACTAGTTATGTTCAAATAAGTCATGTAATCTTTGAGATAATAGACTTTCGTTGTTTTATTAACAATATAATACATAACTGTTGCTTAAGTTCGATTATAATCAAATGAAATGGGAACGTATAGGGCAGCCAAAATTTGCAACCACGTGTTCAACCATAATTCATCAGTTAACCCTTAACTGGCCCGCTCATCTGATACTAATATTGATCAAATCGATTTTCTAGTTTCTGAGATAATGAAGTTTCGTGACTTTCACATTTCGGTACATTACAGACGAAGTTACAGTCCGATTACAGTAAAATTCAATTGGGTGTTATGAGGCAGCTAGACTTTTTATTTGACACTAATTTTGTTGAAATCGGGTCAGCCATCTCTGAGAAAAGTGAGTGAGTCCAAGTAGTCTTCGGAATATGTTCCTTTTCATAGCTGGATTTCACATTTTTGAACATAACAGGAAAAGTAATAGTCCGATTGCAAAACAAATCAATAGGGTCTTATAGGGCAACTAGACCTTCCATTTGACACTGATTTTATGAAAATCGGTACAGCCATCTCTGAGAAACATGAGTGAGATTAAATAGTCTTCAGAACACGTTTCTTGTCATAGCTTTTGAACCCCAAGTTCAATCTTTATAAAATTCGAAAGTTAAGGGTTTTTTGGGAAGCCCGTTCATTTGAAATCAATTTTGTTCAAATCGGTTGTGTGGTTTGTGAGATAATGATGTTTTATGATTTTCACATTTTGATACATAACCTCTAAATTAAGAGTCCGGATACAATGAAATTTAATAGGGTCTTATGGGACAACAAGACCTTTCATTTGCAATTAATTTCATGAAAATCGGTCCAACCATCTCTGAGAAAAGTGAGTGAGAATAAAAATCTGCACATACGCACACACATACACACACACACATACACACACACAGACACATACACACACACACATACATACAGAAAATGCTCAGCTCGTCGAGCTGAGTCGAGTGATATATGCCATTCGGCCCTTTGGAGCACTTTTATACTTTCGGTTTTGCAAGTGATTGCTATACCTTTCTAGGAGAAAAGCAAAAAGTTATTCGACCATTAACGGCATTTCAAGAATTAGTTCAACTTTAAATTACTCTTTCGTACGCAAAAATACGCAGATAACTATTTGATATTCTGAAAGCACGTCGATTCTACTTTCAAAAGAATATAAATACATTTTTCTAATAGAGTCTTTTCGTTTGTTTGAATAAAAAAATTCTTTTGCTTGAAAATTAGTAATTTTGTAAATAACTTTGGTATTTCTAAATATAGCGTTTCACAATTTTCAGCAAAAATACAAACCCATAAAAATGGCACTATTTTTTAAAGGATCATAAAAATATAAAAAATCAAGCGCAATAAAATACATAGAAACTTTTCCAAATTGAGTATATCATCAAAATCAAAGTTGAGGACGCTATTAATTTAGAGCACGAAATCGGCAAAATAAAACACTGTGCGCTTTTCTAAATCCTGATCGAATGCTGGCATTCCTACTTTTCGAGCCACAGTTTGGACAGAGAGGTTCGAATACCTCTCCAAAATCTTCTTCACCTGTCTGTCCGTAAAACAATCTGCACCACCAGTATTTTCGTCACTTCTTGGTTTGCTTTCAACATTCAGACGTTCAGAAAACCTTTCCAACGCATCGGGAATAGAGGTTTTGGACAAATTTTGCTTTTTTGACGAGTCCACATATCGAGAGGTAAGGTTTTTCGGTACGGCTGTACAAAATCCGTTCGCGCACGTCTTTTTCATTCGTCGACATTTTGAGCACTGTTTACGAAATGTCAAAACAAATCAAAGTAGGCGGAAGTAGGGAAACTGGGGGCAATATGCCCACCTTAAGAAGAATCTGTCATTACTTGCTCGTCAATGCAGAATGTATTTCAAAAAACACTTTAAATTAAAGTTAAAACAGTTTTATTGGTTTTCGCATAGTTTCAACGTAAACTGGACATAAAATTTAATGGAACCAGAAAACGTTTCAAGATATACGTTAGCGAAAATTGGAGTTATATTGGCTGCACTGCAATGTTCATTTTTGCATGGGGCATTTCGACCCGCCTCAAATAGTTTTGTAAAAATCGTTCAAACTGTTTAAATAATAATTTAATCAAGTAATTTCACGTTGGCGGCTGAATACTTAGAACTTGTTCTATAGGAAAATCACTTCACAGGTACGTGGTATTGTTATTGGGTAGCGTAATGTGTTACGGAACGAGTTGAATAAATGCGAGAAATATATTTGTTTGCAAATCGCAGCTTTTTGAACGACCGTGCATTTATGGATACTGCCCTATTGTCCAACTTGTTTTAAATTACTTAATCTCGCCTAATTATTACCCTTCACAACTTTCGTTTTTTATCAATTTGTAGTTAACTCAGTGTGATGGCAAAAATCAAGTTCTTTTTTTGTCGAACTATTGATAGAATCACTTTAGACTTTACTTTACCTTTTCAATATACACTATTTTTTTAATTCTATCACTTGAAAGTGATAGAATTAAAAAATGGAATAGATTAGATGTGTATTGTAAAGTGTAAGATTCAAGATGCCAATACTTTCTGAGGCGATTATTGCACTTGTTCCTGTAACAAACGCTGGGTTTTATTTTGAATTCACTCAATTGCGCCCTTATCGAACCACATATTCTCTTATTCTAAAATGTCTTGTTAGCGAAGTTATGCTTAACTTCCAAAGATTTCTATTTCTCAATGTTGCATCATAATGCTTGTCATTCTATTACAAGGTAACATTTGTAATATACTCCACCTATGATCAAAAATTCAATTATTGAAATTTGTTCTCTATAAATAAGTTTCAGGCACAAACTTTGTAATAAAATGATATTTTTAGATTGCTATGACAGAGTTCATCGATTTAGCCCCGCATTTCCCATTTGGTTTCGTGTTACTGGGAATTTTAACAATTGGTGTCGTGATTCTTATGAATATTTAATTGAATTTCCCGATCGAATCTCAAATAAGGATGCACTGACGAGCTGTGAAGGCTTGTGTGAAGCAGACGAATTGCGCTTGTTGTCAAGCAATTAAATTTGAATTCTTGCGAATAGAAGCAGAATACAATATGAATACCGGAGCTTAACGTTTCTCTGTAAAACAAACTTTGTACGGTTTACATTTTCAACAGAAACTTTGAAAAATTGGTCTTGTGAAGTGTGATTTCTCTGGGGGAAAATGTTTCGTTGCTGTGACACATAACCGGTTATTAATTTGGTTTCTAATCAAGCAACGAAACATGATTTGCCATTCCTCTTATCGGATTACTCACGTCGATACTGTGAGCACGTCCGCTTCCATCAGATGAAAGATTAACGGTTCGGTAACTTTTTCCGGGTCCACTAAACCGCGAACCAGAATTAGCATCGAGCAGCATAACGCCGGTATCAGAATCTCGAACAGCGTCTGTAGATAGTGCCGCTTCTGAATAATCCAATTTTTCCAGAGCAGCAACCAAAACTTGTCCCATTTGCTAGTCATTGTGCACGGATATGCAACCGTATATCTTCCTTATCACTGTGCTTACTGTTCGGTAGACTGAATCGTCTAATGTAATGGAACAATTACTTCACGTGCAGCATATTCACTAGCAAACATATACACACGACAGAATGCAATTGAATAGTGCCTGGTGAATGGTGTCTCTCGGATTGAATTATTCATGACACACCAACGCAAACGCCGTTCATATTTACACACAACTGGTGCCGTTTGAGGCGTATAAACAACAGATGATAGTCGATTATATGACGCGCAAGTCACTACTCATTCCAGTGATAACATTTTCGCTGAATCACGTATCACTCTATATTGCGAATCGATCGGCGTCGAGTTCCAACCCTATCACCTTATCACAGTAGGCTAGCACAATTTGTCAATGAGCGAAACCGCGAAACACTTTCTAGCAAGCCTTCATAATTTCACCATTTCCATCCAACACCGTTGGTAATTATTCGGACCACAATTTTATCGATCGCCGGAAGGTGCCTGTTTCCTACCGCGGACTTGTTGAAGGTTGAGGTCACGCAGCGTACCGACGCGATGACAGCAGCGAAGAGTTCTACCGGTCGACTGGTCAGCTCGTGGGCTCGCGGTACTACTGCCAACTGCGCCGTGGCTCGATACACACTGTGGCGAACGCAGTAATTTGTTATCGCGTCGCGCGAGATTGAACAAATGTTTTCTATCGCGGCAACCGTTTTGTGGTGGGTGCTAAATCATGGGCACTATGTAGTAAAGTCGAATAAAAAGGTTAGGATCAAGGTTTAATCTGTTTTGCTTTCTAATTGAGGAACTTTTTACGAATGCTAAACTACGGCCCTGGTGAATTCGAGTGGTACAGATTATTTTTGAAAATGTACGATTAGTCATTTGTTGATGAATTATTATTGTAATTATTTCATTCATGCACCGGCCCACTGGACGGAGCGTCGCTTTTTTTTCTAGGCGATTGATTTCCATTTATTGCTCTCTTATTGTTTTGATTGGAAACTACCTATTTGCTGAAACAATCTTATCGAAATATGTGTTAGATATCTCCTAGCGGCATTTGAATCATCACATCAAAGACACATGTTTGTGGACTTTCCAATTCGTTTGTTCGATACTAACACTGAAGATTGTAAATAATTCTAACACTTCAAACCAACACTGTATTATTCACATTAGACTCAAAAAGCTTTTAGGTTTCAAACGTTCAAAGTTCTTTAAAAAATTGCTCATAGAAAGTCATAGTTTCTCATGGTTAGTATTTAAATACTATATAATTACAAAATATCATTAACAACGAAATAAAAAATTATAACAACAGCCACTGAACATCAATATAGCAGCAGTCAATGTACCGTTTTGATTCAAACTTCGAACAGTCTGAGACCTTTGTTATACTGAACGCCAACGCGAGCGATCGGGCGAGAAACTTGCCATAGGTAGTATAGTAATTGGTTACCACTTCTTCACTGACCAGAGCCGATTGTAGTTGTAAATCCACGGGAAAAACAAAAGTAAATCAGTACCTTGTCCGCAATGGCACGCTTTGAGCAGCCGGACAAACATTTAGTCAGATACTCATTGAATATTTCGAATCGAGATAAGCTGCCAAACGTTATCGACGTTCAAGCCGTAATTAGTTAGAACAACGAACGGCAATGATTCACAGTTTGAACACAGGATAACAGACTTAATACTTTGAACAAATTTTCAATAAAATCATAGTTCGGCTTATATCAGTACTTTACGTTAATAACACTATCACCATCTTTTTTTTTTTTTTTTTTTTTTAAGGGGGGATTTGTTAGTAGCTTAAGTATTTATGATAAATATTAGTAAATAATGAGCATGTGTGTCCAATCACAAATGGTGACTTCTCAACACTGTTAGAAATTTGTAATTTTAATTGTTAGGATTTGTTTGCTTTCGCAATTAGGACTTATCATTCGTAGGGATTTAAACCTACTTGTCAGAAAAGGGGAAGTAAACTTACAACTAACTTAATTGCTAACTTATTGGCTATAAAGAGAGCTCATCGTAGCAATTGAGGATTGCAACGATTTTTGTCGAAAATTGTTAATAATTTTATTTGACATAGCTTCTAATGGTTCAACACCAGTAAGTCTATGTAATTCGAGTGTACCAAACCAAGGAGGACGCTTCAAAATCATTTTCAGAATTTTATTCTGAATCCTTTGGAGCGTTTTCTTCCTTGTTGAACAGCAACTTGACCAGATCGGTACAGCATAAAGCATTGCTGGTCTAAAAATTTGTTTGTAAATCAAAAGTTTGTTCTTTAAACAAAGTTTAGAATTCCTGTTAATGAGAGGATATAAACATCTCGTATATTTGATGCACTTGGCTTGTATACTCTCAATGTGCTCTTTGAAAATAAGTTTTTTATCATAAATTAGTCCCAAGTACACTATCACCATCTGTTGCCGTGTTCGCGCTGCGTCTTGTATTTCGACATCAGCGCTAGCGTGCATGCATGTGTCAAATAGGTAACCAGTCCCGCTTGGATGAGAAAAAAATAGTCTAAGTCACACACCTTCTGCTCTTGTTCATTTTTAGCGTACTGGTAAAATTACATAGATTGCATGCTTTACTAAAACTTAAGATGTAGTTCGATAAGACAAAAAATTAATTCGTAATATAACTTTACGGTTGAATATGTGTTGCAGTGTGCATAGGAGAAATGTCACTTAACTCCAAAGCAAATGCATAAATGATTTATGAAGATCAGCAAAAAACACTAAAAAATCCCAATATAGGAATTTACGCTGCGACACCTAGGGAAAGGACGCCTATATCTTTTTTCATAGATGGTCAGGAGTAGGCTGACCAGACGTTTCGTTTTGAACGAGACAACACCGTTTTTTCGTCCATTTTTACCCGTCCCGTTTTTTTACCTTTTTGTACGGTTTTTGGATATTCCATTAGAAATTTTCAAAATAAGGCTTTGCAATAAAATTTGTTGAATTGAAAAATAGGTATCTAGGCTGCCAGGAATTTGTCAATATTACTGAGTAAATTTTGGTGCCTACCAGGCAGTACCACGCTACTGGCAAGGACCTTCTCAATCGCGAACGGTATGTGGCTTGCAAAATTTTAAAATCGCACGACCCTATCGCCAAAAATTATTAAGTAAAATTTTATTATTTGCTAAATATTGTACAGAATGAGGCAGGTTTTATAAAGCAATGATTAATTGTTTATATCCTTAAGCTAATAAACTGTTTCAAATATAAATATTCCCGTATGTCCCCCTGTTTGGGGGAGCTCCCTAGCCGCAAGGTTACAGAGTCCGCTTTGGTAAGCGGGTGGTCGTGGGTTCGAATCTTAGTAGAATCAGGCCATTTGGTTGTCAAAAGACTTTTAAGCATGAGTTTATTCTCAGGCTCCCCACCAAGTACCCTTCCTTCAATCTGGATTCTACAGTACCCTTGCTGACTCTCCTTCTAACAAAAATAAGTCCCTATTAAAATGAAACTGGTGTGAGTAACATATGAAAGTTCTCTCCAGGGAATTGTAACTAGGCGATATTGTTAGGATGGACAGAGTCTCGGTATAGTAGAGCAGTATGTTTGAAACGGAAAGGTAATTACACACAAGCACTGATATGAATGATAAGCGTATCACTTACTTCAATAGTGTTACTGCTAATAATATGAAGTGCGGAGTACAGAAAACACCTGGGCAATATCACAATAGATCTAAGCACTGGTCGCAGTGATGAGTCCACACAGAAAAAAAATGTCCCCCTATTTTCTCCTTGATAAAATCTGGTCAGCCTAGTCAGGGGGGTAAACCGGACGATGGCCGTTTGCTACGAGAACGATAATTTTTTCATCAACTTAATTTACTAACCAAACAGTCCCAAGCCGTGGTGTGGCCTTTGCTGTACGTAAGAGTAAGAGTCCACTCGGTCCATGGCTGCAGTTCGCCAGCTCTGCAGTCTGCGTAGGGTCCGCAGGTCATCTTCCACCTGATCGATCCACCTTACCCGCTGTGCACCTCTCCATCTCGTCCCTGACGGATTGGTTTCAAGAACCATCTTTACCGAGCTGTCGTCTGACATCCTTACAACATGCCCAGCCCACCGCAACCTGCCTATCTTAGCGGTGTGGACGATAGATGGCTCCCCAAGCAGCTCCTGCAGTTCGTGGTTCATTCGCCTTCTCCACACTCCGTTTTCCATCTGCAGTCCACCGAAAATGGTACGCAGCATCTTCCGCTCGAACACCGCAAGGGCGCGTTGGTCCTCCACAAGCATAGTCCATATCTCATGCCCGAAGAGGACTACCGGTCTGATCAGCGTCTTGTAGATGGTTAACTTGGTGCGGCGGCGAATTCTACTCGATCGAAGCGTCCTCCGGAGACCAAAGTATGCACGATTTCCTGCCATAATGCGCCGTTGAATTTCTCTGCTGGTATCGTTGTCGGCAGTTACCAGTGAGCCCAGGTACACGAACTCATCGACCACCTCGATTTCATCACCACCAATTTGAACTCGAGGTGGGAGGTTACTGATACTGTTACTGTCTTCACGTGAACCCCTTCCTTTCATGTACTTCGTCTTCGATGCATTGATGACCAGTCCAATCTTTTTGGCTTCAGCCTTTAATCCGATGTACGTATCCGGCATCTTCACAAAGGTCCGAGCCACAATGTCGATATCGTCGGCGAAACCAAACAGTTGAACCGACTTTTGGAAAATCGTGCCACTCGTGTTAATCCCCGCTCTTCTAATGACACCTTCCAGGGCAATGTTGAACAGTAGGCACGAGAGACCATCACCTTGCCTCAGCCCTCTTCGGGTTTCGAAGGGGATCGAGAGTGCCCCCGAAACACGAACTACACACATCACTCGATCCATCGTCGCTTTGACCAACCGCGTCAGTTTGTCCGGAAAACCGTAGTCGTGCATAATTTGCCATAGCTTGTCCCAATCGATTGTGTCGTACGCCGATTTGAAATCAATGAACAAATGATGTGTGGGCACGTTATATTCGCGGATATCGCGAATATCTGATCCGTGGTGGCGCGGGCAGCCATAAATCCCGCCTGGTAATGCCCCACGAACTGCTTCGCAAATGGCGATAGTCGACGGCAAAGTATTTGGGAGAGTACCTTGTAGGCGGCGTTCAACAGAGTGATTGCCCGATAATTGCAGCACTCCAGTTTGTCGCCCTTTTTGTAGATGGGACACACAATACCCTCCATCCACTCCTCCGGTACTCGTTCTTCCTCCCAAACCATGACAATGACCCAGTGCACGGCTCTAGCCAGTGTTTCTACACCGTATTTCAATAGCTCGCTGGGAAGTTGGTCCACTCCAGCAGCTTTGTTGTTTTTCAGCCGGCCGATCTCCTCCTCCACCCCCAGAAGATCGGGGGCTGGAATTCTGATGTCTTCTGCTCGTGCACCAAGATCAGTTGCCATACCGTCCTCGCGCTCTACTGCATCGCCGTTTAGATGCTCGTCGAAGTGCTGCCTCCACCTTTCGATCACCTCACACTCGTCAGTAAGGAGGTTGCCGTCCAAGCTACTGCACATATCGGCTTTACGGGAGCTGTTCAGCTTCTCGTAGAACTTCCGAGTGTCGTTAGCTTGGTACAGCTCTTCCATCGCTACGCGATCTCGGTCTTCTTGCTGGCGCTTCTTCCTTCGGAGGACTGAGTTTTGGCTGTTCCGTGCCTGTCGGTATCGTTCCACGTTCGCTCTCGTGCGCTGTTGTAGCATTCTCACCCGTGCTGCATTCTTCTCCTCGACTAACCGTTTGCATTCGCCGTCAAACCAGTCATTTCTATGATTCGGGGCCCTTGGACCTAGTAGCGCTACAGCAGTGCTACCTATGGCGGATCGTATGCTCCTCCAGCCATCTTCAAGGGTAGCTGCGCCACGCTGCTCTTCCGTGGGTAGCACTGCCTCCAGGTGCTGCGCGTATTCCTGTGTTATCAACTTAATTTAGTTTAGTTTAATTTAGTCGCTGCCAATTTGGATACAAATTTAAAAGTTTTCAAATAAAACGAACATTCGTGTAAAAAGTGACATAATAGGGTTTTGTGGAACTAATTTACTATTTTTTGAACGAATCAATTATAAAATAATAGCCTACTTGTGGTACTCTCTCTCTCTCTCGCGAATTTGAGGATTACCGCACGCTAGTTACCGATAGAAACATTACCGGATTTCCCCTAATGAAACCACTGAATCCACCTATCCAACTCGTAGATGCCACTGGGACCGATCCATCACCTTCGATGTCCTGGTAACGTCTTATTTGGCTATACTGGGATGCACGCGACAAGGTTCAATGGAAGTCCCCTCTGCTTCTGTCGCGGTTTACCATTTTCAAGAATAGATAATCTCTCCGTTCTTCAGAAAAGTTCCTGCCAACAGAACCGTCATTTCAGCGTCGAGAACGAGCTCTCCAGTATTGGAATGCAGCTGCAACTGGGATGCACTGTGGAAAGCAATATGGAAGACCCCAGTTCCTCTGCCCCAATGGCGCCTGTTGCAACCAGCGCTCTCGGTTCTGATGGCAGATGTGGATCGGGGGTCTTCCAACCTGCTGCAGCAGGCAAGTATAATCTTGATTCGGCCTACTGTCTGATACTGCTACGCATTCTAGCTGCACTCCCGGTACTCCGAGCTGCACATCAACAATCCAGCTTTCCACGAGCAGTAATGGCGGCCAGTGACGCAGCCAGAAAATACAGAAAACGTCAAATTTCTGTAGGTCAGGAGATTTTCAATCGCAGTAACGAAGTAGAAAACATAACAACGTCGTAACGTGGCATAGCAACTTCAACAAACAAAGGGCGTTTTGTTATTTTAATTTCGTCTTGCGCATGCGCGGATCAAAAGAAACAAAACTGTTTTTCAAGTTGCTATGCTACGTTGCAAAATTTTTATGTTTTTCACTCCATTACTGCGATTGAAAAATGCCCGATCTACAGAAAACGTCAAAATGGGTTGCGTGCACTGTCCGTCATTACCGCTCATGGGAAGCTGGATACGACCAACAAACGGCCCGCTTTCTAGCCGCCACCACGTTTACAGAGAGTTGGCTGGCTTCACGCACACTTTCTTGTCAGGTGTTCAGAAATAACTACGAGGTTTTTCATTGCGATAAGAGCTTCGTCAATAGTCGTAAATCTACTGGTGGGGGCGTTCTCGTGGCTGTCAATCTTCGTGGGCAATTTCAATCTTCCCCGGATTTCATGGAGAAAATATCGAGACGGGTTTTTCTTTCCGGACTCGGATCATTTGAGTATCCCTTCTAACGCTGCATTACTTTTGGATTACTATAGCTCTGCTACCCTCACTCAAATTAACCATATCACCAACCAGAACAACCGCATTTTAGACCTCTACTTTGTGAGCGCCCAAGACACGGCCCCATATTTATGTTAGGCCCCTGTTCAATTAGTGAAAATAGTCCCAACCAACCCCCTTCAGTAGCTACCGTATCATACGACTTCCGCTATGGCAACCACCAGAGTATCGCTGAGTTTTTTTCCGAGTTCAACTGGAACTTTATTTTAGACTCCGTGAATGCCGAAAAAGCCGCTCAGGCTCTTTCCAAACAACGTATTGGCCTATGCCATCGATGGATACATTTCCCCCATCTTTCGTCCCGACAGCCGTAGCAAACGAGAGAACTTCGGCAGTTAAAGTCTGAGAAGAGAGCTGCCTTGAAAAAAAACTGCTAAGCACCGTATACTGTCCTTAAAACTTCATTATGCGAGAATCAACCTCACTTACAAAAGTGTTGAGAAAAGATGCTTTCTCCGTCCGATATCAATAGGATCTACAAAGAAAGCTCAAGTCTTGTCTCAAGCAGTTTTGGAGGTTCGTCAATCAACAGCGACATTAAGATGGGATATCCTCCTCTATGACATTTAACGTTTAGGAGGCAATTACCTCGCAAGACATCTGTTAGCTTTCTCCGAGAAATTCGCCAGTTTGTTTACTGACGAGACACTGAACAATCATCACGTAGAACGTGCCGCCAGTATATCTTACAGTCCGGTCAAACTTTGAACACCTTTCATTCAGACGCAACGATGATTTCTAGAGCCTACTGCAAACTCAAGACATCCCTTAGCCCGAATCCTGACGGGATTCCGTCGACGTTTCTTGAAATGCAGATCGAAAACCTGGTATCTCCGCTTCTGTATGTTTTCCAACTATCTGACACTTTTGGTTTCTTCCCGTCCTGCTGGAAATTAGGTACCAGGTGGAACGAGGTGAAATTGATCAATTTTTATAATAATTTCCAATTAAATAGATTCATAGAAACCTCAATGGCTATTGGTGAAATTTCTATCGTCTACTTGTTCTACTTGAAGTTGATCACCATTGAAATCCATCCATTCTATTGGAAATGTGCTTTTTTCGATATGTTCATGATAAATGATGATTTCTGTACTAAAAAGTACCAAATATTTGGAAACGAAAATAACGATATTTTAGATTGAAATGTGTTCAATACGGTTCACAAGCTGCTTTTTGCTAAATTTGCTCTTATTTGATCGTTGTTAGACCGATTTCAATTCGGTTTGTTGCAAAAGCTCGAAAACTAGCTCTGGAATTAAAATCTTTGTGGTTTTCTGCGAATTCATCAGTATTACTTTAATGGTATGGAATGATCATAGTTGAAAATTACATATTTTGAGCGTTTATCAAGCTTTACTCACTTCTCCAAATTTAAAGTAATTAATTCTCAATAAAGATTACTTTAAGTAAATTCAATACTTTTTTTGTTATTTGAAACTTTTTGATCAAATTTGATTGAGAAATTTGAAAAATTGCACCGGGCCTGCAAGGGTTAACTTTGACAGGTATGTGAATCGTGCAAAAGTTGCATTTAAGGACACATTAACATTGCCTAGTGTTGTAAGATCAGTATCCTTTGATTAGTATTTTTTATCACGAATTTTCAGGTGATCAACTTCACCCAACTGATCAGTTCTCCCCCATTCCACAGTACATGTTTCTAGTACACATGAAGGGGAACAAACACGATGTGAAGAAATATCGTGGCATCACCTCACTCTGCGCTGTTGCCAAACTGTTCGAGCTTTTTGATCGCTCACTGTAGAACTTTCATAAGCACTGACCAACATGAATTCATAGTCGGTCACTCCACCGCCACTAATTTGCTTTGTGGCAGTATGGTGAATCGTGCTCAGACGTATGTCATTTACATTAATTTGAGAGTTGCCTTCGATAAACTGCATCATCGCATAGCCCCATAGCCTTAACTTATTATGACGCTACGTCTTAAATACCACAAGGAAGTCACCGAGGACCACTTTTTATCCTGCACTATTTTAATGAAGTTAGCCTAGTTATTAAAGGACGGTTGTCTTACGGGCATGACCTCGAACTCTATCTTCATGTCCACACAATTGGAGAAGGTCACTTCCTTGAACGTCAGCTAAATATTTTTGCCGATTGGTGCTATCAGAACCGTTTGGATATTAATCCATCTAAATGCTCGATTATTGCATTTATGTCGACAAAGCCTCTAGAGCTCTGGGGCTCATCTCTAGGACCGCTAAAGAATTTATGAATATTTACTGCCTCAAATCAGTATATTGCGCATTATCTTGTTCTATATTAAAGTACTGCTCGGTTGTCTGGACTCCTCAATACAACAATGGCGTGGAAATAATAGAATCAGTTCAACGGCGTTTTTTGAGATTTGCTCTTCGTCAACATGGTATCCGCTCTAATCGACTTTATTTTATCTCGAATGCTTCTTCGTCGGCAAGCTTTCACAATAATCAATTACATGACTGAGGAAAATAGTTGACTTCAAGTTAATCCGTTTTTTACCCTGTATGTTAACTAAATGATTTCATACAAAAAATAATTATCTAAACCTTCTTGAATTTATTATTGCATCACAAATTACACTTGAATATGTATGTTGAATAAATCAACTAGATAGATGAAACAACAGCAACATATATTTTGTATTTCTAGTAATTCCTGAAATTTATTATTCGAATAATTTTGTTTTTTTCCTTTTTTTCAGGTACGGCAATCACTGCTAGAGTGTAAGTACCAATCGTGGGTCAAAACCGATGAGGTTTGGCTTTTCTCGTGAAATGAAGAAACACCTGCTCCAAAGTTGTTTGACCCAGAGTATAATCTTCTATCGATAACGAGTCCTTCGCAGCTTCCATTATACCGAACATTTCCGACCATTTGTGTTGCGTTAGTGGAATGAAGAAGCTCAAATATTCGTCATGCTCTTCCCTGTAATGGTAACATACCGTTAACCCTTATTCTGGAAACAATTTTTACCTACCTTAGTTCCGCATCAGGAAAGCGCCTTTTGATAAAGTTTTTCGCATCTAAAATCGTGCTGGCGAGGTTCGCCGAATTATCCCTATCCATTTTAATGTTTATCATAAAACCCTGGGAAAACCTATTTTTTAAATGTTGAGTAGAGCCCAAGCAACGCAGTTCGCCGTTCACCATTACCGAGAGTTTGGTGCAGAGTGCTTCGCACTCATCCATGCTGTGTGTTGTTAAAATAATGGTCCTACCTGCTTCCCGGACAGCCATGATAACATTCCACAGTCTTCTTCTAGCGCCAGGATCCAAGCCCGCACTGGGTTCATCTAGTAATATGATGGATGGACTCATGAGTGCAAGTGCTGTACACAGTTTCCTTTTATTGCCGCCACTGTAGTTCTTCGTTCGCTCGTACAAATGCGCCTTGAATGATAAATCTTCCGCTAATCCAAATGTTACGATTTCGATGTCATCATCATGAATACCGCGAAGTAGAGCAAATATTCGAAGGGTTTCCATTCCAGTAAACTCATCTAGGAGCCCATCGAATTGAGGGCAATACCCTACATCAATCCTTCTTATATTACCGATGTTTACTCCATTGATCCAAATTTCTCCAGACATAATTGATTCGTCCCCTACTAGCATTTTGAATGTAGACGTCTTACCAGCTCCATTTACTCCCAAGAGGCCAAAACATTCCCCTGCATCCACAGCCACACTAAGTCGTTTGACCGCAACATTTGATCCGTATCGTTTGCTCAAATTCTTCACCACTACGCTGTGTTGACTAATTTCATCCCGGCTCATTCTGCTTACTCGAAGTTTCTCTTCCAACACATCTGTATCGGTATTGTAAAGCTCTCGAGCCATAGTCCGTATTGACCGTCTGCACTGTAATCTTTGATGCAACTTGTATTCGAGGCATCCTATCAGAATCCAATAGAGTACACCAGTCGCTAGTAAATAGCACATTTCTCTCACAATTCCATTATCATCTAATGTTAGCAGATCGTTGCAACACAGTGGAAGATAAGAGCACATGTTTGCCGGGGAACATTCACTAATCAGATCGCACTCAAGACTGCAACTCTCAGTCATTTTTTCACGAAGTCCAAATTTACCTAAAACTTTGAGCAATGTAAAGACTGGAACCAAGTGCAAGCATCCAATTGCTGCCTCAGCTGATCGATCTAGTTGAAAGGAAATTAGCACAAACATCAGCAGCAAAACCAAGATTCCGGCGAATAGATAGAGTAAAAGTAGTTTGGTCACTCCGGAAGCAGGATTGTCGATCCAAAACGATAGCAAATAGGTATGGGAAAGAAATGCCCAGCTGTACAAGAAAAATACGAGTGATAGAAGAGTAATGTTGGTAGATTCCGACCATTCTGGAACGTTGAAGAATGTGAGAGTGCTGATGAGAAGGACGATCGTGAGTGAGAACAGTAGGAGGTCATAAAAAAAGTTCACGATCCAGTATAGGCCGGATGATAGACCGGCTAGCAGTTGCAGGAGCTTCACTTGACAGACACGTTCACGGATGTAGAAAAAGATAAACATTGAGGAGACGAACGCTATTGCGAATGAAATGGCGAGATTCAGCAAGAAAATGTCGATTGGCTCTTGTGGTTTCTTCGTCATTTCCAAAGAACCTGTGATTCTGCAAGGAAGGCATTCCGAGTACAGTATAGCGTTGTACAGCTGATTTAAGGCTTCCGTTGCCAAAGTGCTATCTAAGATATTGAACCACGCTGTGTAATAGTTTGCGGCAAAGGTTGCACCTATTCGTAGGTCATTCTCTTTTAGTGAGTTGGTTTCCTGGAGTTTACCAGAAAGGAAATTCTTCATGTTGAGCTGGGTTTCGAGCAGGCGACGATTGCCAAGAAGCTTGCGATAATTATCTACAACAAGCTGTTCGGTTATTCCGTTTTCCAAAATGTTCACCGAAGCGTTCGAATTTTCCGTTCGCTGATCGTTCAAAAGCAGCAAAGCTACTAGCGCGGCTGGAAGCAGGATTTGAACAGCATGCTTGAACCAGCATCTCTTGGTATAAATCCATTTCTTCCAAAACAATGCTCTGATTTGATTGATGGTTACTCGCATTCCTTTTAGTAACCTCAACTGATTCGTAATGTCTGTTGGTATGTGAAGAATTATCACTAGTTTTTATTTATAATTAGAACTAACTCACATGTTGGTTTATTAGGTAAATCTATTTGATTAGAATTACCAGTGGACCTCAACATAATTGATTCGCTACCAGCCCTGCAAAAAGTAATCCACTATGATTAATATTAACAACTTCTTGTTGAATAAATTACTTCAAAAATACGTCTTCCATCGTTGTCAACCCGATGCCATAACTTTTCATTCCACATGTCTCGAGTTCCGCCTCTAACCGGATCAGAAGTTTTTCCATATTTGCCAAAGACTTCAAAACAAACGTTACTTCGGTGCTAGTTTCCGTGTCTATCTTAACATCGTCTAGAAACGATTGCAAAACTTTCTCAACTTTATCCACTCTTGCATTGGGACCCTTCACACAGATTAGTCGATAACCAACACCAAACAGTTGCTTCAGGAAAAATGGTGACCCAACAGCGGTAAGTTTGCCCCCGGCCATAATCGCGATCCGATCACCCAAAATGTCCGCTTCGTCCATGAGGTGCGTACTTAGTAATATTGTTCGACTGTTTTTCTGCGCCAACAGAAAATCCCAAATAGATCGGCGAGCAGCAGGGTCCACCCCTGCGGTGGGTTCATCCAGAAGCACTACCTTGGGTCCTCCAACAAAAGCCATTCCGATCGCTAGTCTACGTTTCATTCCACCCGACAGCGAACTGGAACGCGCTTTCCGTTCATCCTTCAATCCGATCAGTGAAACATAACTAGAAACGGTTTCAAAAAGTTCCTCTCGAGAAACTCCTCTAAGTCTGGCAGCGAACACGAGATGTTCATTAACCGTCAGTTCATCGATGAGAACGTTATGCTGGGGACAAAAACCAAGCGATGTTCTGACTTGCTCCGTGTGATGTATATCATATCCGTTGACTAACGCAGTCCCAGAGCTTGCTGGAAGCATACCTGTCAGCATGGAGATCGTTGTGGTCTTTCCAGCTCCGTTGTGTCCTAGTAGTACAGTAATGTGATTTTCGTACATGTTCAGCGTCAAATTATCCACAACGAATTTTCCGCGATGATATGCTTTGTTTAGATTTCGAATCTGTATTCCTGCTCGTGCCGACCGTGGATCGTCTTCGTAGTAGAGGGATTTCGATGGCTCCACTAGTGTTACAGTCACCTGTTTATTTCCCGATTGCGCCCAGAAGCTCTGTGTAAATGGAAAATACCATGGTTTCGGAATTCCATATTCTCCCGGTAGAATCTGTTCTATAAACAGAGTGGCGATCATGTAAATAACAGCATCCAACAAGAGCATTCCAACTGCCGTGCCCAAACTGTATTCCTTGCAGAAACTTGTACCGGCGGAAAATGACGACCAGATGAGGCCATTAACTTTGAACTCATGGTAAAGCATAGCCTCCAACCCATATCCAAAAACTGTGTTGAACAACAAAGAACTAGCGATGCGAAGCTGAAAGCTGTCAGACGAGCTAACAGCACACGCAGAAGCGAAGAATAAAATGCCAGCCGCCACGGCTGCGATGGATGCTGCAAGTTCACAATGAGTGTAGCGAAATAATTTCATGCATCTAAAGGTTACCTTTTTTGAAGAACACGCTAATCAGAAAGGAAAAACACACGAGAGCCACGCTGTAGGTGAGCAGAAAAATCCAAATGAGCATCCAATTTGATCGCTGCATGACCGAGCTCTATCGAATAATGAATACAATTAATTGTTGGTCTATAACAAAACCATCAACATACCGCAAACATGTACGTGATAACCGAAACGGATATCGTTAACATTAGGAGCATTTCTACGAACCAAGCCGCCCAATGGATCCAACTTTGCAGTCCCATGACCTTCAAGGCTTCCTTGAGCTGACGCTCCTTTTCAACAGTGATGTATTTTACGGTATTGATACAAGTAGGGTTAAATGCCAGGAGCAGCAAAATGAACACTACCAAAACGAATTCTCGCAGTTCTGCAATATGTTCACGAAACGGAAAAGACTGATTGTGACAAAATCAGTATCGTTTGAAGTGATTTAAATGATGTTACAACTTACTTTAACTGATATGGACGGCAGCTCCACCCTTGGAGCTAACCTCCGTAGCAAAGCACTAGACACCGCGGATTGAATGGCAAGCGATTTCTCAGTAGGATCTTCTTCAAAGTGCGAGGGAATCGTCGGGAACGAAATGGAGTATGAAATTTTCTCCGGTAGACGATCTACAGACTAGAATGACGGTAGCAAGAAAACTATAGAATTAAAGTTGAGTTAAGTTACCTGTAGCTTATTTTTGAAAGCGATACCAGCTTCAGCGTTGCCTTGCTCCAGCCGAGCCTTTAAAATCTTCAGGCTCTGAACTGGTTCGATATTATCTATCTGTAATTTCAAGGCAGCTTCCTGAACTATCTCGTCTACTAAATTACTTTGAGGATAATATAGTAACGTTTGCTTGTTCCCTGTTGATTTGAACCTGAAAATATTTGCCTTCGTGAAACTGTTGTTGAACGGAAACAAGTTCTATTTACATACTTGTAATTTATCACATCGAATTCCACTCCGTCCTGTAGTTTTATCCGCTGTGAAAACTTCTGTCTTAGCTCATCGACAGGAATCAGCAGAACCATAGAGATAAAAAGAATCGGAAGCAATATATCAAACGCGGATCGTATGTAATGACGTCTGTGAATGAGAGAATTTTTCCACAAAAGCAGGGTAAACTTATTCCAGCTGGACGTCATCGTTAAGATTTAATGATTGGTCTCAGGAAACAACACTACATATTTTTCATTTCATGGACCACTTGATTTCCAAGTTGTGGTTCTTCCATGATACGAGGATTGCTTTGAGAAGATAAAAAAAAGTTAGTGATGAAACGGTCCTTATCTGATGTGTTATAACTTAATTTCTAAGTCTTAATAACTTTAATGAAGTCAGCATTTTGATTCGTCAAAATTAACAATTGAAAAAAAAAAAACACACTGAAAAAGCACGGTAACGCTCCATTAAACTTGAAAAAATGCGCGTCCATTTCATATGAAAAAAGGGTGAGTCGATTACTATTGTGACACATTCAAACTTTTTTCATACTAGACCGAAGTTAATCAAACTTTGCCCAGTTGTTCTTCTGAGTGTTGATTATACATCCGCTAAGTTTTACAGTTGCAGCAGGCTCGTTATTTTTCCTAAGAGAATATCCTTCACGCTTTGCGCAAAAAAAACTACTCTCACACTGCACTGCACAGGGGTACAGTAAGGCAATTTAAGAAGACATGAACTTTTCAATGCGATTTTATGGTTTTAAAACCATAGCTTATTCTAAAAAGTTGTATAAAGTTGTCCGCCCAAATTGCACGCTCAATAACTACACAACAGAGCTCACTGCAAACCCTTTACTGTGTGTCTCTTAGGCAAATATCTTACCACAATAAGCCAAAATATGGCCGCAGTGGTTTAAATCTCAACAAAAAAAGCAAATTACAGGTACCCGAAATTATTACCTCCTCAATTAAGAATTTGCTTTGTTCTTTCTTCTTGTTATTAGTATAGGAATTTCGCTGCCCCTGCCACTGACGCTGCTATCGTTACCACTGTCGCTGCTATACCCCTGCTGATATCCGCTGCAGCAATTACCCGCTGTCGATACTGCTGCTACCCACTACTTAGTAAGGACCATCCTAGTGACCATCTGCTAGTAAAATGATTAATTTGAGCAGGGACAGGCTCTTAAATGATTCAAGCAGTGCTTGCTCAGTTTATTGGGTATTCAGTGGCGTCGACTGGGGAATTCCTGGATAGACAGTGCAGTAGCCCCAATAATCTCCCAGACGGTCTCGAGGCACGACGCTGGCCTAACAAGCCAGTCGTCGTGAGGCTCGGGAAAGACTGTTAAGAGGTAATAGCCACCAAACCGCGTTAATTAAAAAATCCGCGTAAAAAACCTCGTAAAAACAAAACCGCGTATAAAAAAACCGCGTAAAAAAAACCTGACTGTAACAGAACTATTGAATATGCAGTTTGTTTGTTGTTTGTTTATTTTTACGACCTTTTTACCAATTTGGTCATTCGGGTCGATGTTTTTGTGAGGTGTGTTACAAAATTCAATGACAAATAAATATATTTAAATCAACTCGTGCAATTTAGTTTCTTTCAGGAATTTCACTGTTCGCTTCAGGTTGTCTTCGTCGTCTCCAAGAATTTTCTGGAGAGTTGAGTCCAGTTGGTTGTTTCGACTCTCTGTGTCGTATTTCCGGCAATCAATAAAAATGTGTTTGACCGTCACCTGCACGCCACATGTTGTGCAAATCGCGGGGGTTTCTTTTTTCGCGAAGTGTCCATGGGTTAGTCTGGTGTGTCCGATCCGCAACCTTGTTATTACTCGATTGATGTGTCTGTCGTTCGCGTATGAGGAGCTCCATTTTTTTTTTATTTCCTGTATGGACTTCCTCACTGCGACCAGAATCGTAGATCTATTGTGAGATATGCCCGGGTGTCTGCTGTATCCCGCACTTCTGTTAATAGCAATACCTCTATTGAGAAGTGGCATGCTTATTATTATTGTTCATCAGTGCTTGTGTGTAGTGTGCTACTCTTCCTTTACACGCTTACTGTTCTACTATACCGATACTCGTTCCTCTTGCCAAATATAATTCCCTGGAGAAGTTTCGTCGTGCGTCCTTCTGGCCAGTTCTATTGATAAGAGGGACTTATTTTTTGTTAAGAGGAAGTCACGCAAAGGTATTTGTAGATTTCAGCGGAAAGGAAGGGTAACTGGTGGGGAGCCTGAGAATAAACCCATGCTTAAGTCCTTTTTGACATCGGGTGGCCTGGTTCTACTAAGATTCGAACCCACGACCATCCGCTTGACAAAGCGGACTCTGTAATCTTGCGGCTACGCAGCTCCCCTGAGGAGCTCCATTCATGAGGGGTGTTTTTAATTTCCTTCAGCTCGCTGTTACTGTTGTTCCAACGGGTGCACCAGAACAGGAATATTTTAGTGTTCACTAAAAGTTTGAAGTCTCCAAAAGGTATTTTTGTTTCGGTTGGTGTGTTTTTGGCTGCACCTTGTTTGGCTAGTAGGTCCGCTTTTTCATTTCCCTCAATATTGGCATGCGCTGGAACCCAACAGAGTTCAATGCTACCTCGTTTCTCGTGAAGTTCTTTTATGATTTGAGCTGTCCAAGGGTGGTTTTGGTTGTTTCTTGCAACGGCTTCCAGAACGCTTTTGGAGTCACTGAATATGACGTTTAGTCCGGATGGGCAGTTTTCTATTGCTTTAATTATGGCGTAAGCCTCTGCACTGAAGATCGATAGGTAATCGGGAAGGCAGATGGACATGTTTATGTTGTTAGAGTGTACGCTGCAGCCTACTCCATCCGACAGTTTCGATCCGTCTGTGTATATGTGGTTGTGGTGATTGTAGTCTGCATTGCGCAGTTCTATGAAGTAAGCTCTTTTTTCTATCTGGGATAATTTTTCGGAGGGTCCAGTATTGACTTTTCCTAACCGATTTTCCCAAGCTAGCGCTTTCATAGGGTCTTCTTTTTCCACTGATAACTGTGGTATGGAGTATATGTTATTAAGGTTTTCTGCTTTGCTAATTATGTGGAAATTTGTCTCGAGAATTCCGCGAGCGAGTTGTCGGGTTGCATAATTAATAGTTTTACTGTTTATGATAAGTTCTAGTGGGAGAAGTCCACTATCTGATAAGATGCTTTCAATTGGACTTGAGTGGAGTGCACCAGTTTAAAATCGGATACCTTGGTGGTATAAAGGTTCCAGTTTATCAATATTATTTTCAGTGGATGTGATTTGGGCTCCGTAGGTGAGTTTTGTTACTATTATTGTTTTTAGTATATGAAGTAGCCATCTGCGGTCTGCTCCGAAACTAGTTTTGCTAAGGCAACTTAATATTTTCAGTCTGCTTTTCACTTCATTTCTCGTACTTTTGGTATGGAGGTTATAGTTGAAATTGCGGTCCAGCCAAACACCTAAAATTTTTTGTTGATTCACTAGTGGTATATTTTCTTGGTTTAGGTTTGGCGGTGGTTGCTTTTGTAATTTTTTCCTGCTACCTATGTGCATAACTGCAGATTTGAATGGGGATATTTGGAAGCCAGCTGCTAGGCTCCATTTGTGTATGCGGTTCAAGATGTCTTGGGTCTTCGATCTAGTTCCTTTGGCTGTCGGGGTGACTGCGATTGTTATGTCGTCTGCGTATATTTTAATGAAACTTCCTTTAGGGAGAAAGTCTTGGATACTGCTGATGGTCAACAAGAAGAATGTTACTGCTAGCACTGAGCCCTGTGGGACACCGTTTTCCTGTGTTTTGATATTTGATAATTTATCCTGGTAACGGACTTGGAAAGTCCTGTGCTTCAGAAATTGGTTGCAAAAGTCTACCATTTTTCCGGTGACGCCTGCTTTGAGTAGTCTCTGGATAATGAGTCGGCGCCATGTACGGTCGAATGCTTTTTTTAGGTCAGAAAATATTATTTCGGCGTGTTTTTTGTTACGAATTACCTCTCTTCCGTAGTTATCTAGTTATGCAATAACATCTACTGTTTGATGTCCTTTTCGGAATCCAAATTGGTCTTTTCCTAGTACGCCCTTCGTTTCTAGGTGGTTCATTAGTCGCTTGTTAACCATCCGTTCGAACAATTTCAGGACACAGCTTGATAGGCAAATTGGTCTCAGATTGTCCGCCCAGTTTGGACATTTTCCTGCTTTTGGGATTGGTATGAGAGTTGCTAATCTCCATGCTTCTGGGAATGTTCCATGTTTCCATATGTCGTTGAGCGCATCTAAAAGTATCTTTTTGATATAATATGGTAAGTGTTTCAGCATCGCATTGTGAATTTCGTCTGGGCCAGGTGAAGAGCCTTTGAGTTTGTCGAGTTGGTGAACAAGTTCGTTGATTGAAAACTCATTGTCCAGCGGGGTGTGTCGGTTCTTAGGGATGCTCACTGGGTGCTTTTCGTCCTTCGTCTTTTTGCTAAGAAAAGTGTCTTCGTAGGCTTCATTGGCAGATTCTTGGTAAAAGTGTGTAGCTAGGTGATTGGCAACATCCTGGGGATCGTCTAATATTCCGTTCTCAGTCGCGATAGCCCACGTTTTGGATGTTCTTATTTTCTTACTGGAAATTGAATGGATTCGCTTCCAGATTTCCTTTGTGGGGGTGGTTTCATTTATTGATGATGCAAATTCTTCCCATTTTTTCTGTTTTTGTTCTTTAATGATCTTCCTGCAGTTGTTTCGTGCTTTGATGAAGTCTGTGTTGATTTTCGGGAACAATGGGCTTCCTGCGTCCTTATTTTGTTTTTTCCTGAGTGCTCTCCTTCGTTTTTTAATGGCTTCCGCAACAGTTGTGTTTCACCAGGGGACGGTTCTTTGGTGTTGTTTTGTCGACGTTTTTAGGATCGCTACAAGCGCGGCTGATCTAATTGCTTCTGTTATTTCTTCTACTGTGTACGATCGGTGGGGCTGGATTATATTTTGCATATGATCTTCGAATCTCGCCCAGTCTGCTTCTTCAATTTTCCACCTGGGGGTACGGGGTTCGCTACCTGTTTGATGGATTCCAATGAGTATCGGAAAGTGATCGCTTCCATGTTGATCTTCTGCTACAGTCCAGTTCAGTTTATCAGCTATTTCTGGAGAGCATAGTGTGATGTCAATGCATGACTCCGAGCAGCTGTTTCCGTTCAGCATCCCTGAGTGTATAAATGTGGTGGAGCCGTTATTCAATGTAATCAAGTTAAATTGGTCTATCATAGACTCAATCATTTTACTCTGTTCTTTCGAAATCGGTACCGGGTACGAGGAATGTGTTCTCCACAGTTTTGCTCGTTCGTCTGGTTCGTCTTTTTTCCATTGTGCTGTAAGTGATGTTCGTCTCTTTTCAAATTCTGTCTCCGCGGAGGCACGAGAGTTTTTGCCCTTGTACATCTGTTTTTGTTTCCGTTGAGGGGTACAGATGTTGCCATCTTTGTGCATCCCTCTGTTGGTGCCAGGAGGCCGCGGGTTGTCCGCCAGTTCCGGTGGGGGTGTAACATCCGCACTGTCGGGGCCGTGACTCTCCTAGTTTTCCTTACAAGTGTGTCTGCTAGCTAGCAGATTCACCTTTTTCGATAGGTTGGGTAGTTGTGAGTGGGTAGGTCTAGCTTGTCTTTTTGTCAATGTTGTCATTTTAAGAGCGGGTTCGATTTCATTTGTTGGCAAAGGTTCGTTGCTTTGTCGGTTGTTGTGTTCTTTAGTGCGGGTAATGAGTATATCTGCCTTGATCACCTCTCCAACTTGCGTTGGTCCCCCGGGTGGTTTATTTTTTTTTTTTTCTTCACATAACATTTATTTGACACGGCACAAATACAATTTAATGTTTAACGGCGCCAATTATATCTGATGACTTAAAAACTAAAGCAAATTTTTTATCCTCGCTGCCGACTACGAGCTGAAATTAAGTCTAACTTAAAACTAGCATGGGATTTCCAATCAGTGTTTTGTTGTTCAATGGTCGTCTGATAATCGTCGAATGGCATGTATGGATTCGTTCTGCTGAGCCACGATGTCGTGAGTTGGGACAGAGGCTCGTAGTCCTTGGGTCCTGGTTCTGTTGTGCGGGGTCTGGTTGCTGGTTTTGTGCTTAAGGTTCAAACGTGTTCTTGTCGTTTTGTTGGGTGTAGACGGAGGGGAACGGGACTAGACTGGGGCGTGGATGGATTTCAGGAAAACGTATATAAGGGACATGTAGGATAGGTCACGGCTCGCCAAGACATCACGAACAGGAACAGCCGGCTGTCTACCCTCGGCCTGCAGGGAAGCTATTAATTTAGACCTGGCGTCACGGTGTACAGGGCATGACCAAACCACATGCTCTATGTCGTGATAACCTTCACCACAGGCACAGATACCACTTTCCCCGAGCCCAACACGACGGAGGAGCGCGTCAAATCTATAGTGATTGGACATAAGCCGGGACATCACGCAAATGAAATCCCGACCTACATCCAACCCCTTGAACCACGGGTTCGTCGATACTTTGGGGATTATGGAATGTAACCACCTTCCCAATTCCCCTCTGGTCCAAGCATTTTGCCAACTGATGATCGTATTCTGACATACAAGTGCGAAAAATTCATTAAAGGCAATTGGTCTTTCATAAATATCACCGTTTGTTGCGCCTACCTTAGCCAAAGAGTCCGCTTTCTCATTACCCGGTATCGAGCAGTGAGAAGGGACCCACGCTAAGGTAATCTGAGTAGATTTTTCGGATAAAGCACTCAGATGTTCCCGTATTTTCCCCAGGAAATACGGAGAGTGCTTAACATCTTTCATCGATCGGAGAGCCTCAATGGAACTGAGACTGTCCGTAAAGATGAAATAATGGTCCGTGGGCATTTTTTCGATAATCCCTAGGGTGTACTGAATTGCAGCTAATTCTGCGACGTAAACAGAAGCAGGATTATCGAGCTTATGGGAGACGGTTAAATTGTTATTGAAGATACCGAAGCCAGTGAACCCATCAAGAAGTGATCCGTCAGTGTAGTACATATTGTCGCAGTTGATGTTTCGATATTTATTGGAAAAAATTTTAGGGATCTGCTGCACGCGTAAATGATCCGGGATTCCACGAGTTTCTTCTATCATGGATGTATCGAAAAACACAGTAGAATCAGAAGTATTTGATAAGTCGACACGATTTGGAATATTCGAAGAAGGGTTAATATTTTGGGACATGTGATTGAAATACAATGTCATAAAACGGGTTTGAGAATTAAGTTCGATTAACCTTTCAAAATTTTCAATCACGGGACGGTTCAAGACCTCACATTTGATTAGAATACGAGAAGACAGGCTCCAGAAGCGGTTTTTCAATGGTAGTACTCCAGCTAAAACCTCCAAACTCATCGTATGGGTCGACTGCATGCAACCTAAGGCGATACGCAAACAACGATATTGTATTCGCTCCAGTTTGATCAAATGTGTGTTTGCTGCGGAGCGGAAGCAGAAACACCCGTATTCAATAACAGACAATATCGTTGTTTGGTAAAGCCTTATAAGGTCTCCTGGATGGGCTCCCCACCATTGTCCGGTTATTGTACGAAGAAAATTCACTCTTTGTTGACATTTTTTCATCAGATACCTCACGTGACAACCCCAGGTGCCTTTAGAGTCGAACCAGACACCAAGATATTTGTGTACCAAAACCTGAGAAATCGTTTTACCCATTAATTGTGTTTGAAGCTGAGCAGGTTCATGCTTCCTAGAAAAAACTACTATCTCAGTCTTCTCCGGAGAGAATTCGATACCTAGCTGTAAAGCCCAAGCAGACAAATTGTCCAAGGTATCTTGCAATGGTCCTTGCAAATCGGCAGCTTTGGCTCCTGTAACAGAGATTACACTGTCGTCTGCAAGTTGTCTTATCGTGCATGAATTTGCCAGACATTCGTCGATGTCATTTACATAAAAGTTGTAAAGAAGGGGGCTTAAACATGAGCCCTGGGGAAGACCCATGTAGCTAATGCGAAAAGTTGCCAAATCGCCATGCGTAAAATGCATGTGCTTTTCGGACAACAAGTTGTGCAAAAAATTGTTCAAAATTGGAGAAAATCCTTGTCGGTGAAGTTTACCCGAAAGAATGTCAATAGAAACGGAATCAAAAGCCCCCTTAATGTCCAAGAACGCAGACGCCATTTGTTCTTTACGAGCATACGCCAGCTGAATATCTGTTGAAAGCAACGCAAGACAATCATTCGTCCCTTTGGCACGGCGGAAGCCAAATTGAGTTTCTGATAGTAGACCATTTGATTCGACCCAGTGGTCTAAACGACGGAGTATCATTTTTTCCATCAATTTCCGGATACAGGATAGCATTGCAATCGGCCTATAAGAGTTGTGATTAGAAGCTGGTTTCCCTGGTTTTTGGATGGCGATCACCTTCACTTGCCTCCAATCCTGCGGTACAATGTTTTGCTCCAGGAACTTATTGAACAAGTTCAACAAGCGCCTCTTGGCATTGCCGGGTAGATTCTTCAACAAGTTGAATTTGATTCTATCTAATCCAGGCGCGTTATTGTTACAGGACAGGAGGGCAACTGAAAGTTCTGCCATCGTAAAAGGTGATTCTATCGCGTCGTGGCCCGGAGACGCATCGCGAACAATATTTTGCTCAGGAACAGAGTCCGGACATACTTTCCTGGCAAAATCAAATATCCACCTACTTGAAGACTCCTCGCTTTCGTTGACCGTTACGCGATTCCGCATTCTTCGGGCTGTGTTCCAAAGAGTGCTCATCGATGTCTCCCTCGACGTCTCGTTCACGAACCGACGCCAATATCCACGTTTCTTTGCTTTAGCCAAGCTTTTAAGCTTGGTATCAAGCTCCGAATACCGTAAATAGTCGCCAGGTATACCTCCCGTCTGGTAGGCCTTAAACGCGTCGGATCTTTGCGTGTAGACATCGGAGCACTCTTGGTCCCACCACGGAGTGGGAGGCCGTTCTTTGATCGTTACGCCGGGATATTTCTTCGTTTGGGCTTGCAACGCGGCGTCGAGAATCAAGCCCGCGAGGAGGTTGTATTCTTCAAGTGGTGAATGATGTTGAATCGACTCGACCGCTTTTGAAATCATTTCCTCGTATAACTTCCAATCGACATTTCGTGTGAGGTCATACGGAATGTCAATTGGTCGCATGCGAGTTGACCCGTTAGTAATTGAAATAAGAATAGGCAGATGGTCGCTACCGTGAGGATCGAGGATTACCTTCCATGTGCAATCCAACCGTAGCGACGTCGAACATAAGGATAGATCCAAAGCGCTTGGGCGCGCTGGAGGTTTCGGGATACGTGTCATTTCACCGTTGTTTAAAATAGTCATGTCGAAGTCATCGCAAAGGTTATAGATTAAAGAGGAGCGGTTATCATTGTATGGGGAACCCCAAGCCACGCCATGAGAGTTGAAGTCTCCCAAAATCAAACGTGGCGAGGGAAGAAGTTCTATTAAATCAAAGAGCAGCCGTTGCCCAACCTGTGCTCTGGGGGGAATATATATTGAGGCAATACAAAGCTCTTTACCTTGTATTGTCATTTGACATGCGACAACTTCGATGCCTGGAATCGAGGGGAGGTTAATACGATAGAAAGAATAGCACTTTTTAATCCCTAAAAGTACTCCTCCATATGGGGTGTCTCGATCAAGGCGAATAATATTAAAATCAAGGAAGTTGAGATCAATATTTGAAGTAAGCCAAGTTTCACAAAGGGAAAATGCATCGCATTTGTTTTTATTTATCAAAACTTTAAACGAATCAATTTTTGGTAAAATACTTCTACAATTCCACTGTAAGACAGAGATAGAATCCTTCATATACGCAGTTGAATTAGGCATCGAAGGATACAATCGCTGCAAGGAGAGGCCATTGGGCAGTCAACTGCTTCAAAAATGATCTAACTGTTGGGAGGAATGCTGTAAGAAAAATTTTAATTGGATCGGGTACATTGAAAGTTTCAAAAATCCAGTCCACAATGTCAGAAAATTTCACTAATCCAGAGTTTGTTTCATCAACTGGGAGTGTAAAAGGAGCAACTGGGGTTTTAGATGTTCCTGGCAGTGCTGGGAACTCCTTCTGGGACTTTAAATTTGCCAGCCCAGGAGGAGTTTGCTTCGGTTTTTCCGCAGCACTGTTTGGTTTGTTTGTAACCTTCATTTCACTTTGAGAAATCTTAGGACCTTTTCTGGGAAGTTTAGGAGAGGAAACACTTTTCCTCTTTCTAGACTCCCCAGGATTGGCGTAAGATGCTCCCGCTGGTGAATCGTCAGAATCGGTTTCCTCAGAGGGCAACAGATCGAAGGGGTTCGAAGTAACGGGAGAAGTGGTAACGGTCTTCTTCAGCATGTCAGCGTAGGAACGCTTTGAACGCTCTTTGAGAGACCGTTTTATTTTATCCCTGCGCTGCATGTACACCGCACATGTCGAGAGCTCATGCAGATTTTCTCCGCAGTGAATACACTTTTCAGCGTTAACACTGCAAGAATCTTCCGCATGAGACTCCCCACACTTGCCACAACGTGCCTTATTGCAGCAGTAGGCGGCTGTATGGCCTAACTGCTTGCAATTCAGGCAGTTCATGACGCGGGGCACGTAGAGCCTCACAGGGAGACGAACCCGGTGGATCGAGACGTGGCTTGGTAGTGCAGACCCGGCGAACGTAACTCGAAACGAGTCTGACGGAGTGTATACTGTTTTGCCACCGATGATCGATGCTGACCGCAATTGCTTGCAGTCGAGCACCTTTACTTCGGGACACGTTTTGTTCTTAAAGCACCCTTTGGCACTTTGCAGTATACACTCGACGGACAGACTCGAATCGGTTATGACACCGTCGATCTCCACGTCTCGTGCGGGTATGTAAACGCGATACTCGCGTGTGAAGAGCTCAGAGCAAGCTATATCGTTGGCCTCTTTCAGGTTACCGACCACGACACGGAGCTTGTTAGGCCGGACCTTGGAAATTTCGGTCACGCCCTTGTACTCCTTCGTCAGGTCTTTAGAAATCTGCAAGAGGTTCAACTTTTTCGATTTCGGTCCTGCCTTTGGCCGAAAATAAACAGTATAGCTGCCCTGGGCTCCGTCTGGGTAAAGCCTGGGGCGAGGGGGGACTGAAGAATGAACAGGGGAGGGGGTAACAGAAGGGTCAGGGTCAGAGGGGTTCGGGGATGGTGGCGCGGGAGGCGAGAGATCTACATCCATCGCGCTATGTTTAGCGCACTAGCGCTGACAAGAACACGTACCTTTTTATTTCTCCCTTCCAGTAAGGTTGGTTGTCCGATCGTTCGAAGTAGCAGCCGTTACAGCCAGCAGCACCAATACAGCAGCACCAAACAGCCACCAGCAGCGAGCCAGGTGTGAGATCACTCCACACAGCGATACGACTCGCTGACACTGATGGCTTCTTCTTTTTCCTCGTTTGTGTCTCGTCCACTGCTGTAGCACAATCCAGCCAGCAGCCAAATCGGCTTACGCACCAGCTGGCAGTCACGATGCGAAACAGTTGCACAAAGGAACGACCTTGAACCCGGATTTATTTCACTCGACCAGGCAAACAATGCCAACACTTGTTCACACGTCTTTTGTTTTATACTCTATCGGACCGATCACCAAACACGTCCAGTACTGATGCGTGTTCGGCACAGAATGACCCCGGGTGGTTTAGTGAGCAGCGTTTTGCAATCTTCGACGAGTACGCGGGGTTGGTGTGGGTGAAGTGAGAAATTAGCTGATGGAATGTTTTTGGGATTCCCAACAGCGTCAGGTTCTTCGCGTTGCGGTACGCCCGGCGCCTGAGGGAGGGAGGTGTGATTTGGGTTGCATTGGGTTGTGTGGATTAATGGGGTTTTGCTTGTGAGGGGCATAGTCGATATCATAGTGGTGGGCTTCGTTTGTTTTAGGGAGAAAACTTCTAGTCGGATATGTCGACGTCTTCGACGTCCATTACATCAGGTACGGAGTTGTGTCGCCTCCTGCTATCGATACTGCTGCTTCGTGTTTGATGGTTTCTCGTTACTTGTCGTGTGATTCTCTGTGATGGGGTGGTATGTATATCGTGTCTTGTGCTTACTTGAGAATCTCTGGATGTTAAGCTGTTGATTTCTTCGCTGTTTCCGTCACTCGATATTTTTGCTTTTTTGGTGTTTTGTAGCGTTACTGTCGATTTTACATGCATCTTACTGTCTTTTGATTGCTGTTTTGATAGAAGTTGATTTTTTATATATTCGCGATGTTTGTATAATTCTACCCTGAGCGCTTCGTTTTCCTTCTCGATTTGATTATAGTCTTTTCCATTTGGTACCATATTTCTAAGTTTTCCCACTTCTTCTCTCAGGGCTCTGATTTCTTCGTTTTGTTTATCTCGTTTTTTCAACTCTTCCTGTAGCGCTTTGATTTGTCTGTCTTTATCTCCATCAATTTGGGGGCGGCCACTGGTTGTTTGATTTGCGTACGTGAGTTTGTTCTTGCGGGACATGTATTCTTTTCTTGCTTCTCCATATGTCAAATTTTGATCAATTTTTATTTTTATTACCGCCTCTTCTTCTATATATACTGGGCAATTGCGATTTGTTGGTCCGTGGGGGCCTGAGCAGTTCCTGCAGAATTTATCTTCTGTGCAGGGTTGTCCACTGTGACAGTCAAAATTTTTGGAGCAGTTTAAGCAGCTAGGCTGTTGAGTGCAGTTTTTGCGTGTATGTCCGTATTTTGCGCACTTGTAGCAGAGCAATGGGGCGGGGTAATATTTGCGAACAGCTATGCGAACTAATCCAAAGAATATGTGGGTCGGTGGTGTTTGTTCTTGGAAAGTTAAAACCAAAAGCGGTGTGTTTTCCACTGTTGTTCCTACGCGTTTCGTAATTCGGCGAACGTTTATCACATTCTGGCTAGCTAGGTTTTCTCTTATCTCGTTGACATCTAGTTCAATTGTATCTGCATCGTATATCATTCCTTGAGAGGAGCTCAGCGAGGGGTGGATGACTACTTCAACAGGTGTTCCGTCTGTAAGCTTATTCATTTGTAGCAGCTTTTCATATGCGTTTTTTGATGTTGTTCTCAAGACATATCGTGCCCCGCGGGCTTCTTTAGTAGCTGAAACTAGTTTTCCAGCATTTCAACCAATGGCTTGTTCAACAGATTTCTGGATAAGGAAAGGGTTTGATGGGAGTTTTGCTATCTGGGGCGGGGAAGAGGTCGCTGTACTTGTCTCGGGAACGCAAGAAAAGTTGGTACTCACTGCTCTCAACAGCATCGTTTGGCATGGTATACAATCGCCGCTTGGGTCCATCCAACAGGGCAAAGTATTTCTCAGGGAATTAGTCCCCCCGCCAGGGGGGGATCATTCGTTTCCATGTTCGGTTCGCACTATTCGCAGGGATTATTTATTGCAAACAAGTTAACTCCTTATCCTTAACACTTGGCGCTTGCTTTATTTCGGGTCAGTTGATGGGCGCGGGGTATTAATTTCACGATGGGAATATTCGGTTTGGCGGGGTCGCGGGGGTTGGATGCTATTGCACAGGCGGCAATGCCGTATTGCAAAATCTTCACTTTCCGGTCTCTTTTTGCTCGTCCGTTGGATTGCTATTCTGTATTCCGATATATCACAATAACTCTAATCGTCGTTTGCTCTTTGCGCTTTGATTCAGGCACTGCCCGGGTTTGCCGTATACGGCGAGGTATTTCACTCGCGTTGGCTTCTTTAAATGAAAACTACATCACTTGCGGACTCTGAAGCGGTTTCACTTTAATGCAGCAATTGCACTATGAATTATCTTGACACTGATTTCCCACTAATAAGAACAAACTCTTCTCATGAGGTGGTTCAAAGAATTTTTGGTTTAAGAATCGGTTTGTCGTTCAATCGGTACGCGGCGATATGCAAAACACGTCTGATCGAATATGCAGTCTTAGGAGGATTTCGTGCGAGATAAGTGATATTATTTATTTAGATTTTTTTGTCTGTTCGAGTTGTTTGCGTTGGCATACTTTATGCTCAACTGCAATTGTTATTTGACATGTAGGTGGCTTTGTATTTTTTGCTTTGATCATCGACGTGTGGAGTTAGAATAATACAGATCTGTTTCGTATGTATTTTTGGTTGAGGGTAGAGGAAAAATAAACTAGTTATTTACTAAAATGTTTGTAAATAAACAGAGGATGTCTTGTTCATACGAATGCGTCACTTAGCACATATTTTTAGAGTTTCGGGTTTATGTTTCGGAGAACATTGGATTTTGTTTGCGTAGGTCTTATTTGACAATTTTCAACTAAGAGGTGAAGCCCCTTTAGGCTGGCTGACTAAAGATTGATATGCTACTAGTGAAAGTTACGTCAAACCGGTGGATAAAAATAAGCGTATAACTAAATCATTTAGAGACTAAACTATTCATTCACCCACAACCACAAAACATAAAACAGTTAAATTGCTGTATAAATTCTAAAAGTTTAACCGATAAAATACAAATTAAACTAAAAAGTCGGTAAATCACAATAGCTTCAGCTCTTCGTAGTTCTTAAAATTTATACCTATAATATAATCAATTATCGACCCGTAACATCTAACAGAAATTTCCCATCTCACGTAACATTTATGAGGGCACGTAGAGTTCTCTGCGGTTCTCTTGAGTAAATGTTGGACTAACATTCCTTTTCCGTTCCCCAACAGTTGCAAGGACGTGACCAGGGCGGTAACAATTCTCTGGAGACATTTGATCTTTGTTTAGCAACATTTTATTAGATCCCAAATTTCATTATAGTGTTTCAAATTTTAGGTATAGAGGTCGCTGCATCAAGTTACAACCGTTATAGCGTCTCTACAGCACGTGTTTACTCACAATTTCCCTTTGTCTCGTTGTTCTTCGTTTGAGTTTTTCTATAGGGGAAAGTAGGTAAAGACGGACACCCTAAGCACAGACTAGCAGACGTAACACTGGAACCTAGCTCCATCACCACAAAAAACGTTCAATTTAAATTATCAATCGAATAACAGTCATCGCGCGAAAACGTCGTCTGAGGCGTTGTCATGCAATCCCATACATATTTTGTAGTTCCCAATTTGACACATGCAGTAACGCTGGCGCTGATGTCGAAATACATGACGCAGCACGACCACGACAGCAGATGGTGCTAGTGTTTTTTTTTGTTAGGGAATTAGAATTACGTTGGTCATTGATGTGAACTTTTGTAATATATCCCAGTGCTAGTGTTACTAACGTAAAGTACTGGAATCATCCAAACGATGATTTTATTGGGAATTCGTTCGACGTGCCATGTCTGTTAGTCTGTGCTCTAAGGTTTAACCTTTATAACTACTCAGGTATTGCTATTCCGATCACAGTAGTCATACAAATTGAAAATTAAGATCATTTGTTGTCATAATTATTTTCGGTATTAGTGAACTTCACTCATATTTATGATTTAGTGAACTTCCTCCACGTTTTATGTGTTTTGGATCTTAAAAAACATGACTACAAATTGGTGTTTTTTGACATGGTAGGGAACGACGGACACCTGGGGTGGGTAAGATAGACACTCACAAATAAGATGTACGCCTATTTTAATCAGTCGTAGAAAATAGGCCTCAAACTCCTGAATTTTGATCAATATCGACAATTTCAATGATGGAAACAAAAACTTTGATTGTCTAGCTGTCTTACGAATATAAGAAATACCGTTAATCACAATGCAATCTGTGAACAATCACCAATTGAAACAAATCGACCTATATTGCAGCCATTCAGGAGCCACTTCGGGTGCTGGCGGTTCCTGAAGCTGCTTAGAATATGTTCCCTACCCTAGTACGTTACATAGTCTTTTGATTTATGTGTTAAGTGATGACCATACATTACTCTATGTTATAAGAGTCCATGTATACATCACGTGAACAGTTTGGAAGGGTGGGTTAGGATGAAGGCAAAAATTCACGGCCTATATGGCCTGTTCTAACTGCCAAGTGATTAATATCGGCTGGCTTCTCTCGCGGGTGTACTTTGTAAACATCTGTAGTACACAGCCGATATTACATGTGAAAATTCTTGGAAAATCCGTGTGTCTATATTAGTGCTGGGACTTTTAACCGGATATATTCGTGATCCGGTTATCCGAAGCTCGGATCACGGATGTGTAAACGCATACTATTCGGATATCCGGATATCCGGATACGGATAATCGAATAGTCGGATATCCGGATACCCGGATTTTTTTTCCTGTCTTTTAAGACCGTTTGAATGAAATGTAACGCGAAAAATGGCTTTTTCCACAATCCCCCACCCCCTCGTAAGTAATTATTTACATAATTCTCATTAAAATATGTTCGGAAACAATATCCGGATATCCGGATATCCGACTATCCGAAAATCCGGATATCCTGTCTGATAATATCCGGATATCCGGTTGACCCGGATTTTGGATATTTGTCGGATATCCGATGTCGGATATCCGGATATTTTAATCCGGATAGTCCCAGCACTAGTCTATATTTCCCTGCCTTAGTGTGTCTGTCCTGCCCGACCTGGCTGCAAATTTTTCAAACGACCGTTGCTCTCTATCGGAACATCGAAAATCTGCTGAATTTACACTAGAAAACCAAGGAAAGATTAATTAAACACTTTACTACCGGGAACAAATAAAAACACATAAGTTTCACGAGTTTTCTATTATTTTCCGTTAAATGAAAACTACATCAAATAGCGCGTTCACGAAAATATTCTTTGTTTTACTTACAAATTTGACAATTTTCTTGCTGGAAACCGACAATGCATCACAAAATTATTAATTATTAAGTGTCCATCTTACCCGCAGTGTCCGTCTTTACCTACTTTCTCCTACTCTTTAACTGTGAGTTATATTCAAAAGTACTTAAATATGAGTAACAAGTTTGAGTTTTGCATTGGATTGGACACCAACCGTATCAAAGTCGCTGAGCAGGGCATGTCTGATTTCGCGAAAGAGGTTAGGCGCAGTCTTAGAGGAGGAAAATAAAGCCCAGGAAGAACAATTTTACGGTGCAGGGATAGCTGACTGTAGGTAAAAAATTATTAGGGGCTTAGTTATTGCGATTCTTGAGATTTATAGCATTTTGAAACTTTAAATGCGTTTTTCTCAAAGCCATGTTTTCAAAATCGGCGAGCAGTAAAACTTAAAATGTTCACATCTGATTGACTTGAAATTTTAACTGTAGCTTCTTTATTAGAGTGTAGTATACACGATTTTAGCGATTGATTAACAACAACAAAAGTTATAAACAATTAAAGTCGATTTTTTTGTCGAAAAAATTTTTTTTTTCGAAACCGTTGCCATTTTGCGAAGAAAAATTCTAAAATATATTTATTATATTATATCATGTGTACTTCACTAGCGACACTTATGTATAGTTTTAAAGTGAGAAAAATGCAATGTTGGTAACGCTGCAGAAAAAATTAACCAATTAGTTCGATTCTACATCTTAAACCCTTCATAATGATATGTCAATATCACCTGTAGCTCTTCAGGGTCCCGAGATATCCGCGAATTAAAAAAGGTATTTTGCTAAATTCGCAAAAAGTAGAGGCAGTACCATTGGTCGAGGAGTCCACCAATCGCTACAATATTTTGTATTTATGAGTTCCGGCCCAAAGTACATCGACTCACAAAGTTTGGTCGAAATCGGAGATGGTCGATGTATTTCCTCGGACATATGACATGGAATGACCCTTATATACCTTACATCTCGAAAAATCATGAAAAAAGCCTTGTTTTTGAGCATTTGGTGGATATTACACCTTAACAGTTGGCTGCGAAGTCTGTGTATAATAACCAGAAGGTCGAGTTCCGATACGGAATGTAGCACCAAGGCATTGCTTTGCTTTGCAAAATTTCGAAATAAAAGATAAGGCAGTCTCTCCTTGAAAACTTTCGTCTGTCTCTCGTTAAGCATAGTTTCAGTTCCAAGGGAAGTAAAAAATTTGACAAGAGAAAAACCTGAATTTTCGCTTTCGAAATCTGTCATGAAAACCCGTTTGTGGAACACAAACAATGAACTAACAGTTTGACAACCTACATCAAATGTCAAATCCATCCGCCATTACCGCTCGTGGAAAGCTCGAAACGCTCGCAAATTTTCGCTTGCTGCTGTTTTCACTAGCGTTTGCATGCGCTAAAAAAGTAATCTCGAGTAAAACAGATGAGATCCACGACCTTCGATTCCGCTGGATCGAATTTGCTTACAGTTCCAAGCGAAGTGGAATTTTTGCAGGTTGCATTTTCCACGAGCGTGAAAAAATGAACATTTTGTATGAGATTTTCCCTGCGCTTGAAACTCTAAATAGGGCTTTATCATTTAGATATAAATCGTTACATTAAAATATGAGTAAAAACTTCAGCCCTTCTCAAATATTAGTCTAGAAAAAATTTTGAAAGTTGCCTAGTGTAGTACGGGTTACTCCAAGTAATTCAATAATAAAACATGATGGACTGTTGCAATGGCAAAGGTGTGTATCATACTTAGTAGTGAAGTAAGATTGAGCATAAAAATTTGAAGATAAGACGTCTTGTTCTGTACGAGATAGTTTATTTGTCATTTTTAAACCTGCATCGGAAACGTAGAGTTTCAAAAACCAAGATACATTTTGACACATTCAAAATCACAGCAGCTGTGTATTTACTTAAAACCTATTTCAATAGATAAAACCATTAAAAAACACTTCACCCTTTGTCTCGCTTCTATTCTATCCTTTGGTATTTGGTAAAGAAAAGGAACACCTGCTCCAGGGTTGTCTGTCCTAGGGCATAGTCTTCTACATTCAGTTGTTCTTTGTACGATTCCATCAGGCCAAACATTGCCGACCATTTGAGGTCCGTCTGAGGTACGTGGAAGCTGATTGAATCTTGGTATGCCTCTCTGCAATAAAACAAGCACATTAGCTAAAACTTGTACAGTATTGTAGGACAGATTCAACTTACTTCATCACCGCCCCGTCGAATTTGGTGGTAACAAACGACTTCACATCATCAATCCGCTTTTCCTGGAGCTGCTTGTCCTCCGTCTTTTTCACCTTAATCGTAAGTAGGAACCCTTTGGAAAACTTATTCTTCAAGTGCTGCGTCGAACCCAAACACTTGAACTCCCCATTCACCATGATGGCTAGCCTAGTGCACAGAGCTTCACATTCCTCCATGCTGTGCGAGGTCAACACAATCGATTTGCCCGAACTTCGCACCTTACAGATCATGTCCCAAAATTGCCGCTTGGCACCGGGATCCATGCCCGTCGTTGGTTCATCCAGATATATCACCGAAGGGTTACCCATAAGGGCCAGAGCGGTGCTGAGCTTTCGTTTGTTACCACCGCTGTACTCTTTTGTCTTCTTGTTGATATGTTTCACGAAATTCAAGTCCTCCGCCAGTGTCATAGAAACATTCGCCACGTCAGAACTTCGCACACCTCGTAGTAAAGCGTAGATTTTCAATGTTTCCCGTCCGGTAAGATCTTCAAGTAAGGCATCGAACTGTGGACAGTAGCCAATTTGTTGGTAAACGGTATTCATGTTTGTTCTCAAGCTAACTCCACGAACCCACGCCTCTCCCGAAGTAAAACTCTCATCGCCGGTCATCATTTTGAAGGTTGTGGTCTTACCGGCCCCATTAATACCCAACAGGCCAAAGCACTCTCCTCGATCTACTGCTACGGACAGTTTGTTCACCGCTAGTAGCGATTTGTAGTACTTAGTGATGTCTTTCATTACTAGATTATAATGGCGCAGATCCGTGAATGGCATCGATTGAACTCGCTTCTTTTCCGTCAGAACATCAGAATCTTCCTCTGAAGGTGGTGGCGTCCACTGGCGCAACATTGATTTTCGCACTTTCTGCATGATTCGTTCCACTAGACGATATTCGAAGGCTAGAACAAGACAGAAGGCGGAAGCTCCGACAAAAAGTAGAAACAGCAGGTTTCGAACGATTCCGAGATTATCGAACGAGAAAACATCTGGGACGCAGCATTTTGGTTCTGCTAGGCACATCACCTTCATGTCGCAGCTAACCAGCTGAAGCAACTCGCACTGCTTTTGGCAGTTGGAAGTTGTGCTGACGATTTGGTTGATATTGTTCATTCCATGGGTCAGAGCGAAGTTCGGGAACAGCATGAAGAACCATTCTAAGCCACTTGCTACGTGTTCTAGTTCAAAGCTGGGGAACTTGAGCAGTACTACTGCGGTGAAAAATATTGATCCGGCGGCTATATTAAGAAGCATCACAATCACAAAACCAGTGGCTGGGGTGTTAAACAGGAAGGAACTTATGTAGGTCGTGGGAAGGAATCCTATACCGAAAAATAGCAAAAGAAGAAAGACTCGGCCAAGCTCGGCGAAGGAGGACCAGCCTTCTTCCTGGAAAGCGGCTAGAGTTGCGATGTAAACCAACGAGGTTACGATGAAGGTGACGAAATCCCACAGGAAGGCAACGCCCCAGAAGAGTAGAATGTTGGTACCGCTAACGTATTGCAGCAGTTTGGCGCGAGAAGTACGCTCCCGAATGTAGAACAGAATGTACAGAGCGGCTATGAAAGCCATTGCGAACCCTGTGTTGAATGCCAACTGGAAACCGGAGTTGACTCCTGTGTTTATGTTGTCGAACTGGGTGGACAGTTGGAAGGGCAGTGGCTTGTTGACGACTGTTAATTCACAGTTGGGACATTCCGAGCCGAGCAGAGCGTTGAACATCAGTGAAACTGCTAGGGGTGCCGTGTGGTATCCTTTGTTGTTGAACCAGGCCGTACTGTTCTCACCGTTGAAGGTTGCTGCCACCAGATAGCGGGTGTTAACTTCCGAAATGGATTGCACTGACTGAATTGAAAAAAAAAAGATGTGAAATTGTTGGAAATCATTCTAGATGGAAAAACGTACTCTTTCTAAAATGTAGTCGTTCATGGGGTCTGTTATCGTGTCCAGCCGGTGAGAACCGGAGATCTTCGTGAACTGCTGCTGGTAGGCTAGCACTTTCGGATCGTTCGGTGTTCCCTCCAGTACGGTCACTGTTTCTTTGTACGAACTCAAAGACATTGTTAGCGGCGGCAAATCCTTATCGGCTGAAATGCTTCTTGTGATTACGAAGGTCATTACCACAAAGAAAATTGGAATTCCCACTTGGATGCACATTACAGCCCATGATCGAATGGTGGAGAGGATTTTTTTCAAGAATTGAGCCTTCACTTGGTTTACTAGAAGCTGTGTGCCCGTTAGCAGGGTCATGTTGCTGAGTGCATCTGTAGTAAAATAATAAATAGTAAGCACAATCCTCACGGGCCATGAATTCTAATAAACTTACAGCTTTGATCAGCAATACTAACGGATGTTCCATTTTCCTGATCTTTGTCTTGAAGGCTATCACTGCCAGCTCTAAAAATAAATAATTTTTATCGTCAGAATTTCGTTGTGAGAAAGTCAACTTACTTCAGGAAAACTTCTTCCATTGTGGTTAGGGATATCCCATAGCTTGTAATACCGCATTCGGTCATTCGAGACTCAAGTTCTTCCAGCATGCTTTGAAACACCGTAATGTATTCCTCTCTCAACACAAAAGACAACTCCGATCCAATATCCGTCTCAATTTTCACGTCGGGAATATAATGTCTCAAGATGTTGCAGAGCTGCTGCTTGTTACAGTTGTAATCTTTCACGCATATGAGCCGATACCCAACCCCGAAGGTTTTTTTCAGGAAGAAAGGTGATCCGACCGTTTTGAGAATTCCTTCGGCCATTATAGCGATGCGATCTCCCAAGACATCGGCTTCATCCATGAAATGCGTCGACAGCAGAATCGTTCGATTTTTCTTCTCCTTCTGCAGCAAATCCCAGAGGGCTCTACGAGCCGATGGATCCATTCCCGACGTTGGTTCATCGAGCAGAACGACTTTCGATCCCCCGCACAAAGCCATTCCGACGGCCAACCTTCGTTTCATTCCTCCGGAAAGCGTACGTGACTGGGCGTTGCGTTTATCTTCCAACTCAAGCATTTTCAGATAATTGTCGACTTCACTACTGAGTTGCTGTTTTGGTACGCCTTTAAGTCTGCCGAAGAATTGTAAATGCTCCCCAACGGTCATTTCGTCGAAAAGTACGTTGTGCTGGGGACACAGTCCCAACGACTGTCGTACTCCTTCAATGTCCGTTCGAATGTCATGCCCGTTCAGGTACGCTGTTCCCGACGTAGGGGAAAACATTCCCGTGAGCATGGACATAGTTGTAGTCTTTCCGGCTCCGTTATGTCCGAGCAGAATCGTTATCTGATTTTCGTACATTCGTAGATTAAGTCCTTGAACGGCAACTTTGTTCCCAGCGAACACCTTCCGTAGGTTCTTAATCTGAACTCCAACACTGCCCGAGGTCGGTTCTTCTTCATAATATTTCGAATTTTGTCTTTGAATCCCATTCCGTGGTGGCATGGTGCTGTCCGTTTGTGAACCCCAACCCCAGTACTCCCGCTTGAACAGGAAATTCCATGGTTTAGCTACACCGAACTCGCCCGGCATAACCTGTTCGATATACAACGCAATCGCTAGATAAATAACGGCATCCACCAGCATCATAATCATCATCAACCCAACACTGGAACCGTCATCGATGGTAGCCGGAGTAAATAGGCTTGACCATTGCACGCCAAGCTGAATCGCTTCCATCCGCATCGCACTCAAAATTCCGAAGGACATCGCCGTGTTAGAAAACAATCCAAGGCCTACCTTGGCTCCCGTTGAGAGTTCATCATAGTTGGTCACGGTCACGTTGTATGGCATAACGAACACAAACCACATCAGACCAGCGATTCCGGCAGCCATGTTTGCTAATGAAAACATAATACATACGTTACTGTGGAATTTTGTTTTCGCCCAAATTATATTTACCTTTGTTGAAAAACACACTCATCATGAAGCAGAAGCAGATCGTCACGATGCTGTACACAAAGAGGAAAAACCAAACCGCCGTCCAGTCAGAATACTCTAGCAGCGATGAATTATTCAATGAAACCTGTTGATAGAAAATACAATGTAGCAATTCGATTCTAAAGCTTACTTCATGGCCGTGCATACGGGAGCCGACGATAACATCTTTAGTAAGTCAACCAATTTGATCTGAACCATTCGACTTTTAAACCAAATAAAAGTAGTAGTTCTAATACTTACGCAAAGTAAAATCGTAATCAAGGAAATCGACACGAACAGCAGAATGATATTTTTCACGAACCACGCACTCCAGTGCAACCAGCTGGGCAAACCCATAATCTTCATGGCCTCCTTCAGTTGTTTCTCCTTCTCGATAGTGATGTGCTTCACCATTACGATGCACGGATAGAAAAACGACAGGAGAATAATTATCGAAAGCAATTGTTCCAACGCTTCCAGAATCGGATCGTCATAGTAAGGAGGATACGGAATACGCTGCACGGGGAAGAAAAGTCTAAATCAATAACACCACTAACGGTAATCCATTTGTTACTACTAACATTAATAAACACCGGTGAAATTTCAGCATCCGCCTTACGATTCCTGATGATGGCTTTCGATATCGCTGCTTGTAGTGTGAGGAATCCTTCTCGAAAATAACTGGGGGAGTAATCATAGTTATCATAACTCGAGCGCAAACGTGGCGAAAAAGGAACCATCAGTAGCCGAGTTTGCCAGTTTGGATACAGGCCAAAGGCCGTGCGCAGTTCGGCAGGGAATCTTAACGCGAAGGTGAGCTTCTCCGGCAACTCGGCAGTGTTCTGTGGAAAGCAGAAAAAGTTATACTCTGACTAATTAACCAACTTGGCTTCCACTTACCACTAAGGAGTCGTCAAATTCTACTCCGGCAAAGAAGTTCCCGCTCATCTGGGCGGCTTCCATGCTCCGTGCGTTTGGATAGCCTTGGTATGTAAAGTTTCCGGAGTAATGAGATATGGAGACCATAGCTTCGGCTACAATTCGTTCCAGCAGTGGATTCTCCGGTGAATATGCAACCACATATTTGTAAGAGCCTTCGTTGTGCCTGAAACACTTTTATTTTTACAACCTAAAATTTCTATATACTTTTCTTGTACCTACATAGAATAAAATCTATCAATGGTGCCGGGCTCGAACACGGTTGGACTTTCTATGAATTTCGGATCGACCAGTCCACGAGTTATCAGTAGAATTGAGCAGCATAGTACCGGGATGAGAATTTCGAAGATGGTTTGAATGTAGTGTCGCTTCTGGATGATCCAATTTTTCCACAGCAGTAGTAGAAATTTGTCCCCATTGCTAGTGGCGGTGTTATTCGATGACATTCTGTCGCTGGGGCCCCGGTACTAACGATAGGGGATCTGGTTAAGCCAGGTGAATGGGCTGTGGATAAATGATAACATGCCATTTGGCGTATGCTACAACGATCGAAACGTTCTGTCGGTGACGCATTTTTTCGCGATTGTGTGATAACAGCGATAAGCGTGTGTCGGAATTGAAAGAAGTAATAACCCATGGGCTTATTGATAACAATAAGCATGTGTTGTTGATTACTTTTTTTATTTGGAAAAAAATACAGGTTTTATGTCGAATTCGTTTTTACGGCAGGACTATCCCGTCCCGGACTACGCTTTGCAGCTGAAAAAAAAAACACTTTCCGAGCAGTTGCAATGGTGTGCGTAATACCAGAGGAACTGTCACTTTTGTTTTGGTCATTATCGCCATTGTCTTTTATCGCATTTGTGCTACTGTACGAAAAATTTGCCAATTTAATGAAAATTACCAAATAACAAAATAAAATAAATAAAATTCAACCTGATGTTTGACACGCGAAGAACGATAATCAAAGCAAACCGATTTTGACACATTTTTTTTTTATTTTGACACATACGTGTGAATGTGTTGGTGTCTTCAAAACTGCACTCTGTTTCTTGCGCGGACTGTCCGGGACAGAAAAAGGGTAGTCCGGGATAGTCCGGAAAATGTAAAATAAACAGTGATAGGACAAAGTGTAGTCCGCGGGGCAGCTACACCGCAAAAACGAAAACGACATTAGTCAACATAGTGATTAGAACTCGCATAATGCCTCCCGCGTAATAATTCATTCTACATTCTACAAAACTTCGACAGAATAACAGAGTGTCGATGATTCAGTTTAAATGGGGCGTGTTTAAGGCCGATAGAATGTATGTTTGCTTTGATGTGTGCGATTGTTATAAAATGTGAATTCAGCACTGGTAAAAGTGTCGCCACTACTTGAACGACGAATAACATTAGCCTTGATTATTGCGCTGGAATTATCTTTTCTTCGAACTACGGAAACGATGTAGATGAACTTGCAAAGTGGTTCTCAGCGATTCGAAATTATCTACTACATGACAATCGTTCATAGAGAAAAAATTAGCAGATAATAAGGATCTCTAGATACAATTTTTCAAAAATTTCACCAACTGACTGATAAGTCCTTTCAGAAAATAGCGCTTGAGTAAAAGTGGTTCAAATCCCTGTGGAAAATTTATGTGTTCTCTAGTCGAAAGCAGATAGATTTCATTCAAAGAAAAAGTACTCATGTTTCGTCCTTTATCTATTTCGTGTAAAAATGCATGCTTGTTTGTAAAGAATATTTTTTTCCCTTTTAAGAGTAAAGAAGCATGAATAAGACGTCTTCAACATGCAGAGACGCTTCGTTAGTTGGCGTCGCAGTAGGCTTTTTTTGGATGGACTTCCTTATTGCGACCAGAATTGTAGATCTATTGCTAGATATGCCCAGGTGTCTGCTGTATTCCGCACTTCTTTTATTAGCAATATCGCTATTTGGAAGTGGCATACCTTCCTTCTACACGCCATCTGCTCTGTTACACCGAGCCTGGTTCCTCCTGCCAAATATCGCCAATTATAATTCCCTGGAGAAGTACCGTGGTGCGTGCTTCTAGCCACTTTTATTGATACGGGGGAATTATTTTTTGTTAAGAGGAAGTCACACCAAGGTATTATAGAATTCATGTTGAAAGAAGGGTAGGTGATGGGGAAGCCTGAGACTAAACCCCTGCTTAAGTCCTTTTTGACATCGAATCACCTGATTCTACTTAGATTCGAGCCCACGACCATCTGCTTGACAAAGCGAACTCTTTAACCTTGCGGCTATGCAGCTCCCCTGCAGAAGGCTTTCGCTCGTAAATGTAGAACGACCGTCGGCTCTCGCACTTAGAAAATATGGTCAATTGACCCTTTCTAATAAAATTTCTAATTACCTATTTCCCCAGTTAGTACATTTTTCAATCGTCAACCCCACATTTACTGCTTAAAATAAAAATAAAAATAGCTGACCTTGCATTATAGTAAATAAAAATAATAAAATATTTATTTATTTATTTACTAGCTGAGCCGACAAACTTTGTCCCGCCCATTATTTTCTATTTAAATATTTTCAATACATTTCTTGCTTCTGTGCATCACCACGATTAAGGAAATACCTATATTGGGTGGTATTTGGTCACCTTAAGATGTTTTCCAGGAACCAGAAATCGCCATCTTAAGTTTAAAAAAGCCATGTGGATTCAATCTCTGGCATCTGCGCATGAGCGGCATATTACGTCGACTGACATTCAACTGGCAGCATTGTTCTAGACCGTAAAGACCATTGATGGTGCTTGGAATTCAATTTGTAATAATAATTCGGGCGCAGCAGCTTCAGCCGTTATCAACTTCGCAATAAATACAGCTTGTTTACTACGTCTACGTTAGGTTATTGTTTTTAATCCCAACAGGTGACAGCCATCTTCGTAAGGCGGCAGATTTTGTGGATCGTTCCATGTGAGATGTCGTAGCGCATAGCGGCCGAATTTTCGCTGAATGCTTTCCAGTCTATCGGTCCAATAACCTGTCAAGGATTCCAAACGACTCTTGCAAACTCCAACTACGAGCGGACTAGCGAACAATACAGTACTTTAAAGATCAGAAGTATTTTTCCAGCAAAAATGGTGCGGAGTTGATCATTGACGTGAAGCAACAGCGATCATCAGTCAGTTTGCTATAGTGCAGACTACAACGGAAGGCGATAAGCAACGGGTAGCTAACACTTAAACCGTCCGCGGGTGAAAGACATCGCGTTTCGATGCGTGGTGTTTTAGGAGGCAATAAAATGAGAGCTCGAAGGCAGCAGTTGGTTCCGTCCAAGTGCTGACCATTAGTTGCCACAAACTCACGGGAATGTGACGCCGCCCTCCATAGGACTCGCCAGGATAGAGGAGGATAGAGCACCGTGCAACATTTGGATCTGCAAGATCGGCGCTCAAGAGTTCGATAAAGGCGAGTAAGAAGGCTTACTTTGAGAAGCTATATGTGAGTGCCAATACGAACCCGTGGGATAACGCCTACAGGATCGTCCGACGTTCCAGTATCTCGACCAACCTTAGTCGTCTTGAGGCTGAGGAGAAGGCTTCTTAAAGGTGAGCATGACACCGGGACTGGATGGAAACCAGACCATCAAGACGGCTACAAAAGTGGCTGTTCCAGTTAGTCATGCTGAAGTGCCTGGATGACTGTATTTTCCCGGAAAAGTGAAGGGTGTAAATCCGCCAGGAGACCCAAAGTCTCGTAAACTCAATCTGCTGTATACTGCCGGCACCTTGCTTCAGAGGATTATTCTCAACAAACTCACGCTAGATTCTATTTTCTCCGTCACCAAAACGGCGAAGGTGCCAGTCCAGCGCAAGTAAAGGGGCAGTCGCTGCTGCGCAATTTTCACACTTGACGTGAAGAATACGTTCAATAGCGCCAGCTGGAACTGCATTCGGGTTGAGGAGTCTCTATGTAGCGAAAAAATACTTCCGGAGTCGAGTACTAGTCTACAACACGGTGGAGGCTCAAAAATGCGTCCCAATCACCGGGGGTACCACAAGGTTCCATCCTGGGTTCGATTGTAGATTGTAGAATATCATGTGAGAAACTATGTTGAAGCTAAAGTTACCTACAGGGGTGGTGATCGATGACTTTGCAGACGACATAATGCGGGAGGACTACGACGGATCGATCGAAGAGGTAGAGTTGACGGCCGTGCACTCATTACGCAAGGTTGGACTGGATTAACTCCGGCAATTAACCGGAACATTCGCCTTGGCGGAAGAAAATATGAGTGTAAACATGTTTTTGTGTGATTTCTTCGTTTCGTTTATCTATTCCTCCTCAGTTTTCGCGACAAAATTGTTGGAGTTCAGGTTTGCAGTGCGTAAGGTTTGCCCATAAATTTTCGATGGGATGCTGCTGGTGGGCGTAGAGCGGGTTTGCCGACTTGGGTACCACATCGATATTCAACTATCGCTTCGGGTAATGGGCCGACGCCAGATCCGGCCAGAACACCGTGCTTCGCCCTTACGGTATTTCTTGATGCACGACGCAACTTCCAACAGGCACGTTGTACTATAACTTTTCCCGTTCATCGCTGATTGTCAGCCACAACAACACCTTTTTGGGAATGTTGATGTGTGAAGTGAATTAATGGGGGAAATAAAGTTCGAAGTACCCTGCCAGTCATTGCCATCCAAGGTGAGACAGGTCTCGCCATCCATCACCACCGCCGACTTGACCATCTTATTCAGTCGCCTCCGCTGCGTCATTGCCTGCAGCTCCGAGACCAGTGGACGTGACTGCTGCTTCCTGACATGTATGTCCATGTTCGCTAGGTACTTTTTCACTGTTTGACCGGTCACACCGACGTCCCTGCCAGGCACACACCGCGAAGTAGCCACTTTTCTTTCGGTCAGCATCCTTTGGAGCTTCTTGTCGCTCAAGCTCGTCGGCCGTCCGGTACCAAGCACTCTTTCGATGCTTTGGTTGCTGTCCAATAATGCCAAAATATTGTAGCTGTCGAAACGGGCGTATCCGACGTCCAGTGCCGCACGATGTCCGTTTTCTACACGGCGGGGTAGCGTTCTTTGAACGCGCACACTTCTGAACGGAGTAGCTTCACTGTTTTCGCCAAAACGGGTAAAGTTCGACCGATAGAGCTGTCAATTTTTTTTTACTCACTCATGGATTGAATGATGCTGCATGGGTAGTTTCGCCAGTGCGTGTGAAGGTAATCCCATGAAAAACCAGCAATTTTTTCAATGAAAACGTTAGAGGGGTTTCAGCAAGTTCGGTTAAATTTTGGATAGCATGTGATCATTTTTGGCTGTTTTCCGGAAACCGAAAGTCGCCAACTTGAACTTCAAAATGGCGTCTGGAGTTTATTTCCAGTCTCTAGGCATCATCTCGATTCCGAAAATATCCATTTGTACGGCATTTGGCCATATTTGGCGGTTTTCAAGGCATCGGACGTCGCCATCTTGAAATAAAAAATGCCATCTGAAGTCGATTTCCGGCCTCTAGATATCGCTCCGATTCCATTTGAATTGCATTTGATCTTGTTTTAAGCTCTGTCATCTCATCTGTCACTTTTCCACATTTAAACAGTCACTCGTAAGCTTTCGTAACCGAAGATTACCTAATTTTGTTTTGTAACTTGGAACGGAGTTACCAAGGCTTTCGTGTGAAAAGTGTAGTAAAACCAAGCTTTATTGGCTTCTGAACAATACAAAAAAACATTTCTGACAGTGAAAAATCGACTTCATGAACAAAGTTTCAAGGGTACTGAAGCACTCTAAATCGATAGTTATTGAATAAAATGAAAACCATAAAAAAACTGAAGTGGGTGGAGGTAATCGCTTCATCGACTGTTTATGGCTGGCAGATGTAACATAAATAATGCTACTTGACAGTAAAAATAACTGTTTTTTATCTATTCGTGGAGTTTTGACTTTAAGTTTATTCTATTTGAGATTACAGCCGAAAAAATTGGATACCAATTACTGCAGCAATAATATTCAGTAATCAACTTGATTACGTTTTGCTATTTCCTGTACAGATAGTGCTGATGTTGTTTTCACATCATATTATCTCTATTCGACTCCATCTTTGCCAATAAAAAAATTAACTCTACAATGATAGAACATGTTTGCTCATTTTTGTAGGATATTTACGGCAAACCTTTTTTGTGATTGGCGAAACTTGATGGGTCTATACCTTATATAAACTTTTCGGGTTTACTAGAACTGAATACCAGATAAAAATTCTTCTTAACTGATATTCTCTTTGAATCCGATAGGAACAAAACACATAATGGGAGGGGATTTTATTATTACATTTCACGTGGTCACCCAAGTACGTAAGTTATCTTACAATTAAACACGTTATTTTCATGATTACCAGAGCCCGTCTCTGTTGCTGTAATTGCTTCAAACACGCAGTTAGAGGCCATCCACATACCACGTGGACAGATTTTTAAAGATTTTTAACCCCCCCCCCCCCCATCCGTGGACAACTGCTCATATAAATTCTTTTTCTTTTGTATGGACCGTGGACATTACACATACCCCCCCCCCCACATGCTGTCCACGTGGTATGTGGGTGCCAATTACACAATTTCTATTTGTTTTTATCGATAAACTTTGCACTATGAAACTGTTAATATAACCATTCGAGAATCCCAATGAAAGGGAAGCAAACTACCCGCATTTAAACTTAAATACGGTATTAATCCAAGCACAATTGTTATTGACATTGATATAACCGGGCATCACTGATGCTGATTTTCATAAAACTTCTAGTAGATCTTCAAAACATCTCGTTAAAATTAAAAAAAGAATTTTATGCAAACACTACCTTTATCCGGAGGATAAACGATCCTAGAACCAACACTCTTTTTTCCACTGCTCACACCACGCAACCTGACGACCGTTTCCGAAATACTAAATTCCACGACTGAGTCCAATAACTATAGCCTATTGACTTTTAATGACTAGATACGCTTCCGCTTGCGCGAATCTTATCAGTAATAGACGATAAGTTCGTCATCATCGCGGGTTTGGGTGCTTAAACGAAAGTAGGAGCCGGGCGGTGTGAAGGTATATCTGAATTGTATAATGGCGGCGATAACAGCCAATTGAGCAGCGAGCCGCTATCGAGGGCCAATGTGGTGACTCAATCCTCCGCCGATGCACAGTGGTACAAAATATTACAAGATAATACAAAAATAGTTATTCGACATCAATTTTTATGCTGCCATTTTTGTCCAACCAGTGCCGTCGATTTTTCCGATTGTGCTTGGATGAAAAAATCGCAAGC